>NW_016226243.1:0-1351 GCF_001687245.7 Rhagoletis zephyria
CTCAGTCCAAAGTAGCACTTGTTGGCAAGAGTGATTCTACGTTGGACTTTGTAACTTATACCACAATTAAAAGTACCATTGCTGGACACCGGGAAATTCTCTTGTATTCCAGCGCAAAATAACTCTGTGTTGCTGGGTCTCCACGTCTGGGAAATGATACCATCATCACCCAATCGAAATATCATTGAAACCTGTAAAATCTAAGGTAATAAGGTAAAAACGATTACAGTATGAAAACCGCTTTTAGCAAAAGTTTTTCTGGATACCATATCTAAGTTGATCAAATTAGGTTTGAATGTCTAAATCGCCGGGGATCTGAGGGTAAGTAGAGTATAAACATCCGCGGTCACCTAAAAACTTTGCCTTTCCTGGTCGAAATTTGCTTTTGAAATCTATGTTCAACTTTAAAACAGTGGTTTACAGCATTAAAAAAGAGTTACGTTTTATCTGCTCTTTGTCCAAACAAGACCTTATATAAGGCTCAACCCGTTGCACAGAGCATTTACCGCTTAAATACTTCAATGCCTTCTTCGCAAAATTTTCTAAAATCTTTATCTTGTTATCAAATAAAGACTCCAGAAAACTCGTATTCCAATATATGTATGTGTTCAATTACAAACAGACAGTATAAGGTAATTTTTTTACTATTTAACGAAGTCAAATGCAGCAGTACTCCCCTTTTGTAAGAATCCGTTTCCACCCTCTCTGTATGCTCAAATGAATTAATTATGTACTTGCTTACCGCAACACTTCGCTCATTTCCTTGCGCATTGACAGTACGCTTGATTTCCTGCCAAAGCTTTTCATCGCCTCATTAAATGTAAACAAGTATTTCTTACTCGTAAGTAATTAACTGCATCCATGCATTAAGAAAATACTTTTTTGTGTTTTTGTTTGTGTTCCTGTAGAATGTTTTTTAAAAACTGTATATTGAATGGGAAATATTATGCGTAGTTCTACTGGCGCTACATACTAATGTTTTTCCACAAGCTACTTGTAGAAAAACTCGAGCAAAGTTCAAACTGTCAGCGTATATCGAATAAACTCTAAAACTTACTTGTGGAACGCGTACGTGTAACTCGAAATGNTCATTTCTAAAAATCTCCCAACAGATTGCTTTTAACTGGAGGTGTGAAAATATTTTTTGGCCCTTCTAATAGAAAAGAAACCCCTTTTAGTAAATTTCCGGAAGAATGTGTAGTTTTGATTGCAACTTCTATAAGGCACGCCTGATCAACTTTCCAAGATTTTGAATCAGTGTAAAGGTGGCCCTGATCCCTGAAGAAACAGAGCTACGCATGTTTACACAGAAAATTTTATACTAATAAGCCTAATTTGTATTTCTTATTGA
>NW_016226244.1:0-1351 GCF_001687245.7 Rhagoletis zephyria
GATGTGGTCGGATTCAACCATAGTCCTGCATTGGCTACGGAAATTGCCGGAAGGAATCAAAATTGAATCACTAAAGCCAACGTTAGACAGAAATGGCCTTCTACGCGTAGGTGGTAGAATCGGAAGAGCAGAATGTGATTATGAAATGANAGCGAATACTGACATCAATAAATGGCGACATGTGAAAACAAGTGATAATCCAGCTGATCTTCTAACTAGGGGTATGAGCGCTAGTGGAATTGTGGGCCATCAATTATGGTTGCATGGTCCCAGTTGGCTTAGGCAACCAAGCAAGGAATGGCCAAAAGGTGGTTTTGGGTATGAGCATATACCTGAAGGAACCTTGCCGGAGCTGAAAGTGCATATTGCAGTTGAAGCAACTCCAACATGGAGCATTAAGAGCAATGGTAATGCGGAAAGTGTTCCGCTGGTACAATGTGCTAGTTCATTGGACAGATTAATTGGGATCATGTCGCAAGTGCTAAGATTTGTGCGTCTGTTGAGAGCAAAGGGTAATCGACAGCTTCGAAAGTCAAGCCGTGGAGACTTTCATATTCCGGTGCCTACTGCTGAAGAAAGGTCTAGGGCTTTAGAGCTGATGATTAAAGAAACGCAAGAGCTGGAATATCTAAGGGAGATTCGTGCCTTGTCCAGGGACACACCGATGCCTGAAGGAAGCAAAATTGAATCACTAAAGCCAACGTTAGACAGAAATGGCCTTCTGCGCGTAGGTGGTAGAATCGGAAGAGCAGAATGTGATTATGAAATGAAGCATCCGGTAATTATTCCATCGGGTTCCAGCTTGAGTCAGCTGATTATAAGTAAAGCGCATCAGGCCACTAAACATGGTGGCGCTCAGGTGATGATGCAATACATTCGACAGCGTTTTTGGATACCGCGCTTACGAAGTGAGCTTAGGAGATTCACGCATAAGTGCGTCACATGTGCTAGATATGCCAAAAGGTTAAGTGAGCAGCTGATGGCTGACTTGCCAGCGGATCGGTTGCAAGTCGGGAAACCATTTCTACACTCAGGTGTGGATTATGCGGGACCTTTTGAAATCAGACAGCTAGATAAAAATGGGCGTTGCGTAGTAAAACGGAAGAGCTGGGTAGCCATATTTGTGTGCTTAAAAACAAGAGCTGTGCATATTGATATGATCACTGATCTGAGTGCTAGAGCCTTTATAGCTTGTTATGAACGATTCATTGCAAGGCGCGGGAGATGTGAGAGAATGTACAGCGACAATGGGACATCATTTGTTGGTNGGCTTGTTATGAGCGATTCATTGCAAGGCGCGGGAGATGTGAGAGGATGTACAGCGACAATGGGACATCATTTGTTGGTGCTT
>NW_016226245.1:0-1351 GCF_001687245.7 Rhagoletis zephyria
CCGCAACACGCCTACTATCAACAGCAACAACAACAACAACAACAACAACAACAACAACCGCAGCACAACAAGCGCGAACAGCAGCGACAACAATTGTCACAATCATACTATCATCCACCGCCACCGCCACGTCATCAGTTACGTGTTTTGCGGCTATCGTCAGCGCCCACCGGCGCGCCAGAAGCCACAGCCACAGCCACAGCAACAGCAGCAGCAACAGTAACAGCGACAGCAGCAGGAGCAGTTAATGGTACAGCGTCTCGTCGTGAGGATGGCGATAGAAGTAGTGGTGAGTTCACTCAACGTAACTCCTTGCAAACGGAGCCATCGCTCGGGCTGACACCTACTACGCCACCGGCAGTCACAACACCCACGGCCGCGGATAAGCAATTAGTTGGCACAAGTACAATGGCGGAGGACGATAATAGCAGTGAGAACTCGGCAACACCGTCTGCAACTAAAACTACAACAACAGGCAGTGCAACGTCGCCAATAGCTGAAGCACCGACCGCAGTAGCAACGTCAAATGGTTTACGAACAACTCAACTACAACAACAACAATTACAAATACAACAACAAAAAGCAAATAGGCTGTGGTATCATTGATGAAAAATCAATGGATTTGAGGTAAGCCAACAGCTTAATTGTAGTATTGATTATTTTTTATATGTTTAAGAACACTAAGGTCGCATCAGCATAGCAGTTTTCTATTCAAAGAAAGAAGAATTTAGGTTTCTGGTTCCCTTGTCAAGATCCGACAGAAATTAAATTGAGGTGTGCACTGCGTGTATCCTGGAAAAAGCATCGTATTCGACTAGATGATGTATTGCAGCGACACGGATCTTTTTACTAAATTTCTAGTTTAAGTCTACGGTGTCCTGACGATTCCTAATTTCTCCTTTGAGAGTTTGAATTGAGTTTGACATCTCTTAAAACTATATCAACCAAGAAAGAATACTTTGCCTGGGCAATCCTGCTGGATTCCTTCATTGTTTCCCTTCACTCCTTCTTCTCCTTTAATCGTATTTGAAGCTAATGTCAGGTAGAGATCAGATCTAAATGGTTCCGAGATCGCCACTTTCATGGCCAAAAGTGTGAAGTTATGTATCCGAAAGAAAGCAATGATGTGCCATTGAAATATGCAAAAGTCTTGAGAGTCGGCTAGCCATCACCGATGAATACAATTCTCCTGTTGTGATAGTTCCTGCTCGGATTTATCTCCGCACATAGACAATATGCTAGTGATTCGGCCATCGACGCCTGCTCCTATGCCCTCGGGATTTGACGAGCCATCTATATGACATTGCAGAGTCTAAACGTCTCAAACGCAGGGTAGGGCAATTTAAGTATT
>NW_016226246.1:0-1351 GCF_001687245.7 Rhagoletis zephyria
CGTTTCGCCACTCGCTAACTGTTGGCGAATCGATGACGGCTAATATAAGTCCTTGAATAACAATTATAGATGATTCGAAAAATTTTTATCTGAATATAATATTTAAAACCAAAATGGTAATAAATCATATTTTGATGAAATTTGGTGTATCCTGCTCGTTTACTCCAAAATTTTCTGGTTTGATAGATAATGAAGAGTTTCTTACTATGACGGCAACCTCCTACAATACTTTTTTTGCTCCAAGTACTAAGACTTTATCATCGAAAACTTAGCTCCTCTAGAGAAACGTCCACTTTTGGCTGATTGGCATCTGATTACAGCCGATCTAGGAGTTTAAATTTCTCTACCACAACTGACAGATTAACAAAAAAACCGAAGTAACCCCCATCGGTCAATGAAAATGAGTACTGGCGACGGTCTATAACAAAACCGTATCTGGATTCACTAACTGCCTCTTTACAACTACGCTTTTCCAATGAAAATACTCCAGCTTTTTCGCTGTATAGATTGTACCCATTGTATTCGAGTAACGCTCTACCCAGAATTGCAGCGGACGACGGTAAAGCGGTCGATGGTTAACCGCTGTCAAAATTAAAACTCACAAATTCATATGGAATGGCTTATAATTGTAGCGGTAGCGTTTTTACCGCCGACGTTTTTCGGTGGATTTAAATTTGGTTCTATTTTTTCCGCCCAGCGGGGACGGCACAATCTTGATTGAATGCTGATCGTAGTAATTTTTATTATTTTCACAAGTTTCTTTCATTTGATACCAAATTCGTTTAATTTGGATAAGTGGTTTGTGTGTTAGTTTCGGTCCCTAACTGACACATTTCACTGCGGCACTTGCTCAGCTGTTCACTTCCCGCAAACCGCTTTATCGTCGTCCGCTGTAGTTCTGGGTAGAGCTTAAATGTTCCAGTGAAAAGGTACAAAAGAACGCGATGCATTTTCAACAGATCTCTGATCTAGATGTGGGCAGTGAACTCATTCTACCAGTGATAAATAAGTGTATCTCCATTTTGGGCGCTTTTTCATGCACGACAGCTACTGTGGGGCGATCGTTTAATATCTACTCTTCGTAGAGTAAAAACCTGGCTCAAAAGCACGACAGGAGAAGAAAGGCTTTCTGGACTATGCCTAATGAGCGTCCATAGAAAGCTCGTTACCGAAATTCGCGAGATAATTCAGGAGGAAATAANTGCATTTTCAACAGATCTCTGATCTAGATGTGGGCAGTGAACTCATTCTACCAGTGATAAATAAGTGTATCTCCATTTTGGGCGCTTTTTCATGCACGACAGCTACTGTGGGGCGATCGTTTAATATCTACTCTTCGTAGAGTAAAAAC
>NW_016226247.1:0-1351 GCF_001687245.7 Rhagoletis zephyria
ATGTACGTATACATATGTGAGTGTAGGTATGTATATGATTGCATGATTGTGTATAACTGAACTGTGCGCCTGAACAAATAGAATTGTATTCGTGCTTGTACACTTGCAATTCGTGCAAACTAAAGCTTGTAGTAGTAGGCACTTAAATTCTTGCATATATGCCGTAGTTGGTTTGTCATTAAAGTTTTTTGTTTTTTTTTTTTTTTTTTGCTTTCGACTTTCATTTCTCTCTTTTTTTTTGCCTACTTTCGCATGTTGTTTATTTATTATTGTTGCTTGCATTCCATTGTTTTTATTGCTTCTTAGTTTGGCTTTCACTTTTATCGCATTTCCATTCGCATTCGCATTGTTTTGTGTGTGCAACACATACATGCACGCTTAATTATTGCTCGCTCTTTTCCATGTGCGTAAATTGGTGTGCGTTCATTTTTTCGCACTGTCACTGTCAGCCAGAGGACCCTGTCTCACATATTTACAAACCTATGGGGAAAGCTTCAACTCATACAAATTTATGTATGTATGTACAGAGTTTATGGACAATTGCGTGCGTATTTTAGCATTTGTTAGAAAAAACGTTTTCGTATTGACAGCTGCTGCTAGCCGACATACATTCACTGCAAATAAATGCGTTGCGATTTCCCATTTTCTGACATTTCCGCCCAATCGTACACCATTATCGTCGTCCATATCCTATAACCATATAGCCGTAGCCATTTAAAAATGTGATACTGGCGGGTATGTGCTAGGCTTTTGACCGACTCATTGCTCAATAGCTATCTATATTTTATTACTTTCTTTTTTTTTCAATTATCCAATGAGAAGAAGGAAATTTTCTTCTTAAGAAATGATTTAGAGCATTTTCGAGGGTAAAAGAGATTTAGCAAAAATGCTAACTAGAGCGAGTTTTTATATGCAAAATACGGAGTCTAGAAATATGTAGCACATAATTATAAGCAAAGTGCATAAATTTGTATACATTTTGTTTACATCTGTTTGCCGTTTTATAATAAGACCGGTAGATAGTTTTGTTTTTTCTTACTTTTGATCCTTTTNTGTTTGCCGTTTTATAATAAGACCGGTAGATAGTTTTGTTTTTTCGTACTTTTGATCCTTTTAAAGTCATATGCCGGGACGGATTTTCCAGAAATTTTACTAGTACGAGTCATTTATTTATAAACATTTCTTATTTCTCCCTCTGGCCTTCTTTAGGAAATTTTTCATTTCACCTTGTCTTCTTTAATTGTGGTTTCTTGTTTAGCTCACTTTTTTTTGTTAATTTATCCCCAACATGAAAATTTTTTTTATCAAAGTTATATGGTTAAAACTGATCCTTAATCAAAGCAGTAAAATT
>NW_016226248.1:0-1351 GCF_001687245.7 Rhagoletis zephyria
AAAATCGAACGAACGATACAGAGTTTATGGCTTGGTGTTAAATATTTAATGCAACCATCTCCGAACTCGATTAAGAAGTTTCACTTCAACAAAATACATAAAAGTAAAACCAAAGTAAAGTAATTTTAAATAATAAAATTTAACTAAAAAGAAACCAAAGTTGTTGAATGCGGAGACCTCTAATAATTTTGAGCCGATGAGATTCATCAGTCAGCAGATGCTTTCCATTTTTACGAACACACATTCATTATTATTTCACGTAAATGTTACCCTTTCATAGGAAGTTGAATAACAAGGTCTGGAAACTCTGGCCAATCCATACAAGATAAAGAGGAGTAAAGAAAATGAGCCGAAATAAGGTATATTTTTTCCAATTTTGCCGACTTACTTATGCTTTAGAAATCCGATTTTGTTATTTCAGGTTCGCATTCGCAGGCAACTTTCTAGGTTCAATGACTCATATAGCCAGTTTAGTTTTACGAATATTCATTTGTAACATTTAAAAACATTTTACCCATAAATAAAAAACAAAGTTTGGTTGAGTGTGCCTCCTGTGAGGATTGAACTCACGACCCCTGGTTTACAAGACCAGTGCTCTGCCACTGAGCTAAAGAGGCGCTTGGGGAAAGTTATGACGAATTGGCAACGGCATATGGAGAATAAAATAATAATTGTGTGTGTGTGTGTTTGTGTGTACACTTTGCGCCAAAAGTTAAATTATACAGCTCACAGCCAAAAATAGAAAATTCTAAACACAAAATTTTATAAGCAACTCAAATCATCGTCAAAGCAATTAAGCTGTAGCTAAACGATTAGAAATGATTCATTGCGTCATAATTCGTGAGCATGCATATGTATGTATGTGTATGTTTGTATTGATTGGCGAACGAATAAGAATTTATGGCTAATACAAACAGATTTGTTAAATAGTGCGCATACATATATTTTTGGGCGAATAACGAGCATTGTTAAGAGCGAAATACACCACACAAACCGCCGTCNAATAGAGAAGATGCAAATTTTGGTTGCATCGAACATTTGTCTGGAACGTTTAGAGGACGGAATTTCACCATTCTATTTTAACATTTCGAGGTTTCTTAACATTTGAAATTTAACATTTTTGTGGATTTCTCACCAAATGCTCTTTCAACAATGTCGCTTGAATGTTCCTTCAGTGTTGCTTGAACCTTGTCAGATTGTTGCGGGGGCAGATAAGTTATTTCAATAAGTTCAATATTTATTGAATTAGTAAATGTTAATAAAATTTAAAATAAAAAAAATTTAAATAATCTATCGTAAATGAAAATGAAATAAAATTAAAATAAAATAAAGTTCTAAATTGCGTTGACAT
>NW_016226249.1:0-1351 GCF_001687245.7 Rhagoletis zephyria
TTTTTTTATTCAATTATTCATTTTCTTGATTTCGCCCATCCCTGGTATGGACCATACCTGGACCTGGGGACGGAAAGATACTTGCGGACTCTTCCTAATGTTTCTGTGGAAAAAATCCAGCAGATGCTTAATGGTGTACGTCATTGGCTAGAGGCTGCGCTCTCAAACTAACCGAGTCATAGTACGGGCGCTTAATTTAGAGAACGAGAAAAGGAAATCAGTTGAAAAGAATTACATAAAGCGTACCTCTATTAGTTAGCTTCAAAAAGGATGCATACGCCATTGTAATGTAAAAAAGGATAAAAGAAAGGACTCGGATCCAATCGTAATAGCTATAATTTCTTTACGAGCGTATCTAAAATGAGTGATGACGTGGAAATTGATGCATGTATGTATGTCTATTGTTAGGAGCTTGCAAAGCTATATAAGCTCTCGGAATTTCTTTGTTAAAACATGAGTAAATTTACCACTGAAAATTATGTCAGGCGCCTATCCCTTCCTCTACCATCTTAGGATAGAATAAGACATGGCAATGACATCGAAGGCGAAATTTGTGTTGAAAACTTTAACATCGCGCGCATCACTGTCCAGATTTCGGAAGACCACNTACTAAAAAGTTCATTGTGACTCAAGTTTAAGCCTTGGCCAAAAATATTCAGCCATTTTGCACACCAAGGTCTTTGCCCATCGCTCGCTGAGTTGACTAAATGCCCATCTTCCTAGATCAGGGGAGCACCCAGGCTTTCCGGGTGCACTTCCTGTAGAGTTCCCTGTCTTGCCACATGATCCGGAATTCAATTGAGCCTAACAGCGTATAATTCGATGTGGTCGATACGGAAGCAAAATGATTCTTCATCGTTCTCGAACTAACAATCAAGGATCCAAGAGTTTTGGCTATCGGAGTAGATAATCACAATCCTAGGCCTCTTGTATTGCGGCTACCGCTGAGTGGAAAACGCCACAAGGATCTGGTAGCATATATTTTTGGTTTATGGAGAGTTCTTCTCAGAAGACACCGGGTAGCAAACTGAAAGATCTTTTTACCGACTAAGAATCGCTCATATTTATGGCAGATTAAAGCCAATTGATAGTCAGGCTGCATTCAAGGCCCTCACATCATTTGTGGTCAAGTTCCCCTTGGCCCGTGAGTCTATTGATAGGCTTAACGTCCTGGCGAAACACAATATTATCCAACTAATTGATCATCTAGCCAGAACGGCGGCCGCCTTGTATTCGATTGGGACTGAGCTCATGAAGGAGAGGAAAAGACTCAGAGAACGATACTGGCGTAACATCGTAGGCCTACGCCAGGCTAAATACTTATTGGGAGGTTACCACCTTACAAGCTACA
>NW_016226250.1:0-1351 GCF_001687245.7 Rhagoletis zephyria
ACCCATTTTCGCATTCGATAGTTTGACATTTTAGCGACGATATGTATACCAATTTTTGAATGAACAATGAACAAACCTTCTTGCAGAGAACATATTTAATTTGCAAAAGTTGAAAAAAGACATTTGCTTAGTAAATTATTAAAAAATTTTCTTGCTGACTTTATGTCGAGCTTTTTTTTTGTTTTAAAAAATTATAAAAATTAAATTAAGCAAATACCAAGAGCAGAGTCAACTAGAAGTAAAAGAATAAACATTGAAATGCGTCAAAACGGAACGTCAATAAGGGAGCACAAATTTCGATGTGAAGAAAATCTCTTTGGGAAGGGAAGACAATACCTATGAATAATTGTACCATGCGGTAACGTAATAGAACAGTATTTGTCAAAATTTTAATAAACCATTTTCGAGGTTCTCACAGGATATTCATCAGTTAAAGCTGATAAAAACTCATACTCAGAATGTTCATATGACTGATTTTTGTCCAAAAACCCGGTGTTTATTTGGTTGTGGAAAATACTGGTTAGTTTTTAATTTGTAAAAAGAGGACATTGGCTGTAAGTATACTTCGAAAATATACATACAGCTATTTGGAAGTACAATCGAGATACTCTTTTTCTTAAATATATAATAATAATTATAATATTTTGCTCTAATTGACTGACAATTCTTACAGAAATAGGTATTAGCTGCCAAATGTCCTCTTTGGGTTGGTATATAAAGATTACTTATCAAATTGGTTTTTGATTTTGACAGTTACGCTACAATTAAACTATTACCTATCGTTTCGATATACAAAAATCTAAAGCGATTGAATTGGGTCCTTTTTTAAAGTCATATCCAATAGATAGTTAAAAGAATTAAAACCGGAAATTCGAAAAGTTTTAGGCCGATAATGACTTATGCAATAAATGATGAACATCATACGCCGCCGAAANAAAAGTCATTTAATGTATGTAAATATGTAGTATATGTGTTTGTACATATACATGTACAGTGGCGGAAAAATAAATACGGACTCGAGATTTTAACAAGTTTTGGCTACTTTTCTTTTGTTTATTTAATGCTTATTATTTTTCTATGAAAGTATACCTCATTATCAAACAAAAGCCATGTAAGTCCGAATTTCAAACTTTGTAAATAGGAAAAAGCGACAAAGTTTCATCAAAATTTCAAGCTTATTAATCACAATAAAAAAAATAACAATAATAATAATTCGTATCCAGTTTTGTAGCCCATTAAATTTTATGAGTGCAAGTTTTAAGTGGCTAGGATAAGTCCTTTCCGTTTCTTTTTGGCAATATATTTTGCTGACGGTGTCACGCATTTTCTTCCATACAAAGTATGTTCGAGA
>NW_016226251.1:0-1351 GCF_001687245.7 Rhagoletis zephyria
GCTAATGGAATTAGCCTTAACTAATGGAAATCAGTGTTTGTTCACACACTTTTACTTTGATTATCAAGATTACAAGAGAAAGAGGTGTTCAGGTGCAAAAGATGAGCATTTTTATACGATTTTTAAATCATTTGGATTTTTTGAACATTTTTTTCAGTTTACAAAAAAATCTTTAATGTCAATAATCAGTCTGCAGACTGTGTCTACACTTTTTTCTGGCCATTTTTTTAGTTCATTGCTAATTACGGAGAATCGCCAAAATTTTTGGCTACACATCTCCACTTCTCGATCATTGACTTGCTGAGCACTCAATTAGACTGCATCATTTCGCCAAATTGCCCGATCGTGCTCAGGTCACTTCTTTTATCTTCTTTTTTTCAGCCTGTGTGCATCAGTAGCTAATGATTCCCGATTGCTTTCTAATTAGAGCGAGCTGCTGCTGCTGCTGCTTTTGCTGGCGCCGGCCAGTCAGCTCAATCGACTAATCGATCGCTTTTTTATTTGATTTTATTGCCTAATGAACTTCATCTCTTCTGACTGGTGGTCGTCGTCGTCTGGTTTACTATTTCTCTAGTCGACAATTATCCAATTCAGTGATAAGTGGTGACAAACCATGCCAAAAAGATGATGTGCAGCTTGTGCATCTCTCGCCATTTGCGACCACCTTCAGTGATGATGATCAAAATGATGATCATCTCATCTTCTGCTAATTTGCGTGTGCTTTTAAAAAATCATTTGCCTTGCCATCTCAAACCTAAATTGGCGCCCTACTGCCAAAAGTAAAAAAGAATGAATAAGATGTTTGCCTGAAGGGTTTGTTTTGCAGAGCTATGTTTTTTTATCGACTGCAGCTCTAATTGAGCAGGAGCACAAATTTTTGTTTGGCTAATCTTGCCTGCTAATTTTTCCAGCAGGTAGTGGTTCTTCTTCTAGAACCTTTCCAGCCACTTGTTGCTACTTTTTGTTTTTTCCTACAAATTAGCCGTTCCCACAGTCAAGAAGAAGAAGAAACCCATTACTCCTAAACCGTCCAAATCGGCCTAATCAGAAGAAGTGGCACAGTGTAGCTCTCGCCTAATTCGTCACTTTGCTTTGCTTCGTTGCTAACTGAAAAAAAGTAGTTCTTAAGATGGCACTAAAAATGTTGNGCAGTGATGTTCCGGTCAGCAAAATAATATCTGGTATTTCGTACCGCTTTCGTCCGTTCCCATAGAGTTCGAGAGTTGTTAATACCTGAAGATAGCAGCAGCAGCAGCAATAGCAGCACCATTTGGCGGTAATTTAATTTTGATGGTCCTTTTTTCTCCTTCCTCCTTCCTCCATCGATGATGAACTCATCTTGTTGCTAATC
>NW_016226252.1:0-1351 GCF_001687245.7 Rhagoletis zephyria
GAACTCGTACTCATTTTACCACGTTTTTATAAAATTGCTTTCTTTTTTAATTCATATTAATTGGAACAAATTTGCATAAATATGTATAAGCACACTATTTTGTTTGCTCGATTTGTAAACAAAGCTTCTCAGCGGTGAAACATATACTATTGTGAACAACCTAAACGAGCGAAATTCACAATAGCGCTATTCTTCATCCAATGAGCGCCATAATACCAAATGAAAATTCGTTCGCTCAGCACTTTCGACCACAGTCGAAAATCGAATGCAACTCATAATAGGGGCCTATATGTAAGGCAAATGTTATGCAGTGCACAACAAGCATTTAAAATTTTTACTACTTTTTCGGGTGTATAATGAAGCTCTCTTCCAGCAAGTAGGCAACGAAAGCGACCTTTTAAAATTCCAAACACTCGTTCTATTATCGATCGCGCTTTGGTAAACCTTTCATTATATAACATTTCTGGAGAATTTTCTTCTGCGTTACGGTAAGGTGTGAGGAGCCATGGATCTAATGGATATCCAGAA
Source organism: Rhagoletis zephyria (assembly GCF_001687245.7). Taxonomy (NCBI): domain Eukaryota; kingdom Metazoa; phylum Arthropoda; class Insecta; order Diptera; family Tephritidae; genus Rhagoletis; species Rhagoletis zephyria. Next base: position 529 of record NW_016226252.1, read on the forward strand.
TCACCTTGAAAATAGAAGATAATGCATGCAAATTTGTAAAAACCGGTACGTTTTGGAATATAAAACAGATTATATAAGAGTTTGTTACAGAGTACTGTGCTACTAACAGAATTTTTACACCATATGCATTTACATATGTAAATGCTGCTTTTTTGTATGTACTCGTATGTACCATATATTACATTGTATCACAAAAGTAGCATTTACATATGGAAATATATATCGTGTAAGATTGCTTTAAGTGATACAAGTACATATGGATAAAGTCACCTACCAATTATCCAAGATGATTTGTCTCCATTTTGGTATTGGGCTTTCATATGTTGTCGTTCGTTTGACAAGCTCCATACATGAGAATCATGAGCCGCTCCACCATAGACTCCATTCACAGCTCTTATGTACATCTTGTGATCACAAATCTAATCAAAAAATGTTATGAAATGGTATGAACAAAAACTTGTAAGTATTAAAAACTTACCGCCATTGCATTGATGCTATGCTTTAGCTTCCGGTTAAAGAACAGATGTTCATCCTTTATCCAGATGGTTAGGATATGGGTTCCATCAACAGCACCTATTATTCCTGGTAATCCAAATTTTGAGTAGAAATGGTTTTTGGATTCACGCTTTTCTTGCACGGTCATTTCAAATTTTATGTGCCTCGGACATAAAGTTTTTTCAATCGCATTGACTACTTCCGTGATACATTTAGAAGTCGTGGATTGCGCTAATCCTGCAAAACGGTCTTGCCCTAGTTGGTGCTGATAGCCTCCTGGTCCCAGAAATTTTAGAGTAGCAGCAAGTTTTACTGTCGGAGTTACTGC
>NW_016226253.1:0-1351 GCF_001687245.7 Rhagoletis zephyria
TTTCTCTCCAACTGATAATTTTGTTTTTGTACAGTTGATTGACAATATTTTTATTTTTATCTGCAGAGTGTTCGTTGGGTCATTCCTAAGCCTTCTGTACGTATTTTTAGAATGTTCCACAAAGAGAAACGTCAAGTTGGATGAACACTGCGAACAGCGAGAGAAAGAGAATGAGCGATAAACTTCAGAATGTTCTAGAGTTGCCATAAGTGCCAGCGCAGGTATATAAGGGCGCCGCCACAGCGGAGTTGAGTTAGTTACAAGTCAGCAAGCTACAAGTAAAGTGAGCAGAGAAGCGAGTTGCGAATAAGCAAGCTATCGGAATGCCAATGGGTAACCCTTTATCACCTACAATCGCAGACATAATCATGGATGACCTGCTGGATAAAACTTTAACAGAACTAAAGGGGCTGCATAATATAAAAATCAAACTCATAGTGAAATATGTGGACGACGTCTTTGCAATTGTTAGACGAAACGACGTAGAAATAATTTTAAAGACTATAAACAAGTATCATGAAAAGCTGCAATTTACAATGGAAACAGAGAGAAACCTCAGCATACCCTTTTTAGACGTTCGTATCCACAGAGAAAAGGAGAAAATATTACTTAACTGGTACTCCAAACCCATTTCATCGGGACGCATAATAAACTTCCTATCTGCTCAACCTTTGAAATACAAAATCAACACCGCGAGAAATCTTGTTACGAAAATACTTACCATAAGTCACCAAAGGTTTAGAGACGAAAACGTAGGGAAAATACATGAGATACTCAAACGTAACAACTATCCGATACACATGACTAAAAATTTAATTGAACAGGCACTCATGAAAATAAACAAGCAGCACAATAACACTTCCGCAGTAGCAAACACTGAGACAAAACAATTCTATAGTGTCACATATGTCCCCAAATTGACCGGCAAACTTCCCCAAACGATAAAGAAAAACAAGCCAAACATAACTCTAGCATACAAGTCAAATTGCACTTTGTCAACGATATTTACAAGAACAAAAAGTCCGATTGAACCGCAACAACAAAGCAACATTGTATACGAAATAAAATGCCAAGGTAAACAAAACGAAGAGTGCAACAAAATCTACAGAACACGATGCGGATATAAGAAACAAGAAAAATAACACGGCATTAGCACAACATATACTAACGAGCGGTCACACAGCTGACCTAGCTAATACAAAGATATTAGACAGAGAAAACAGAGAAAAAATACGATACACGCTAGAGAGCCTCCGCATAATGCAAAAAAGAGAAAGAACAGTCAACATGAAAGAAGACACCAACGACATTGCGGCTACTTATTTACTGTGTTTACAAAACACAGTCAGTA
>NW_016226254.1:0-1351 GCF_001687245.7 Rhagoletis zephyria
TTAATGTTCGGCTCCGCCCGAACTTAGACTTTCTTACTTGTTTATCATAGAACGAGATCCAATGTATAAAATTGCTTGAACAAAAATACCAAACGATTTCTTAGTTTTATGTTACTATCATTTGAATGAATATGACGGGTGGGATACTGAAAAGAACTCAATTTTATCTTTGTGCACTCAAAGAAGAATATTAGACAAATCACTTAATTTTCACGAAAGATGTTTTTGTGTTCTTAAATATGAACTACACACTTTCGTTATCAATAAAAAATTAGGCTTATTTAATCTTAATATCAGTGTTGTCATCTTTTGATTTTCAAAAAGCACCAAAAACTTGGAAAAAAGCGTTTTGCCACACTAAAAGCACCAAATTTTTTTGAATCAAGGGATGCTTTTTTCATAACATAATANGAATATGACGGGGGGGATACTGAAAAGAACTAAATTTTATCTTTGTGCACTCAAAGAAGAATATTAGACAAATCACTTAATTTTCACGAAAGATGTTTTTGTGTTCTTAAATATGAACTACACACTTTCGTTATCAATAAAAAATTAGGCTTATTTAATCTTAATATCAGTGTTGTCATCTTTTGATTTTCAAAAAGCACCAAAAACTTGGAAAAAAGCGTTTTGCCACACTAAAAGCACCAAATTTTTTTGAATCAAGGGATGCTTTTTTCATAACATAATACTGAAGTACTCCACATTAAAACTGGTATATCTCGAGAAAGAAAAATCGAATCGCATCAAACGAAAATTATTTCCTAATTAGAAATGAGCAAATAATTTGATGTTTTCATTATATAACGTCAAATATCGCTAAAAACCGTGTTTTTGGCACTTTGAGGTTAGGATATCTCAAAATTCTAGTGCTATNCTTATCAATAAAAAATTAGGCTTATTTAATCTTAATATCAGTGTTCATCTTTTGATTTTCAAAAAGCACCAAAAACTGGGAAAAAAGCGTTTTACCACACTAAAAGCACCAAATTTTTTTGAATCAAGGGATGCTTTTTTCATAACATAATACTGAAGTACTCCACATTAAAACTGGTATATCTCGAGAAAGAAAAATCGAATCGCATCAAACGAAAATTATTTCCTAATTAGAAATGAGCAAATAATTTGATGTTTTCATTATATAACGTCAAATATCGCTAAAAACCGTGTTTTTGGCACTTTGAGGTTAGGATATCTCAAAATTCTAGTGCTATTGTGAGGCCAGATTTGGATTCAGCACCAAGAAACGATGTGTTTTACTCAGGTGGTAAAAAAAAACAAAATTGGTACAAATAATTTGAAAAGAAAAAACATATACTTAACTTACTTGCGTACTAGCATTTTCAAC
>NW_016226255.1:0-1351 GCF_001687245.7 Rhagoletis zephyria
TGCTCAGTTTTGTCAGGCGAATACTCTCTCTGTGTGCCAACGCCGCACATGAAATTTCATTGACGAAGTGCGTACTAAATCGTTATTAGTACCCATTAGAGATGAGTTGGGGACAACTGATCTCCAATTATACCCATAAGGGATGAGTCGAGACTAACTGATCTCCACCAGTACCCGTATGAGACTAGTTGTGACTAATTAATGCCGAATTGTACCCGATTGAGAGTAATCTCGGAATACTCTCTTTAGAGATTAGTCGCACAATTTTTTGCAGGGTAAACTGCTGCTTAGCACGTTTCTGTAATTCAGTATCAATATTAAAGCATACATTTAGGAGGCATTTCCGCCCCAACCATGTACATGTACGGCATTAGTATTGGTGTCCCATTTGAATTGATTTTTTCGCTTTGTGTTATAATAATTTGAAATTTTANAAAATTGCCTGCACATCAGCATCAAAATACCTTTCTAATGATATATAATTGTTTATACCTTAGAAGTACAGTTTAGCCGTAAAAGGGGTGTAAAGGAAACATGATTGCCTATTTATATAATTGATTATGATACGTGTACAGGCTGGAAAGAGTTATATTTATTTAGCTCTTTGCTACATCCCTCCTAATTCTGCCGCATCAGTATATATGCAGCTAGTTTCTTTACTTGAGTCCGTAAATGCAATGCTTACGGCATCCGAGTCTATGATTGTTTTGGGCGATTTAAATCTGCCACACATTTCATGGAACATTATTGACACCGATGTTGTAGTGTGTCTAGAGATAGTTACATTGTATTTCTGGAGGAAATGGCTGAACTTTGCCTTAAACAAATAAATATATGTCCAAATAAGAGTGGAAAGGTCTTGGATCTCGTTTACGTTGATGATGTTCCGAAGGCCTCTATTAATCGGTGTGATCCCCTAGTTTTGCCAGAGGATGCATACCATCCCGCTCTTGAGTTAAGCTACGAAATCATAAATGAAATACATAATAATAAGTCATATAGTTCAAGTACTAGATATGGTTTTGCGAAAGCAGATTTCAGAAAAATTAACAAATAACTTTCAAAGCTATCTTGGTCAATATATAGAGATGACGTGGAGCGTAGCGTTGAGGACTTTAATGAAACTGTTTTCAATTTGTTTCGAAAGTATGTGCCAAAACGTAATATTGTTCATGAAGAACCAACACAATTATGGTTTACTAAAGAGCTTAAAAAATTGAAAAGGAACGGGCTAACACAGTGTGTACGTAAACTACTCAGTTTTGCGGCATAGCTACTTTCCATTAAATAAGAAATGTTATAATTCATAGTTATGTAAAATTAAGAAGAATTTAATTAACAATCCTAAATC
>NW_016226256.1:0-1351 GCF_001687245.7 Rhagoletis zephyria
ATCTTGGTTCTCGGTCTCCCAGCTGTCTGGATTCGATGCACTGCGTCCTACAGCCGTTTGTCAATCCTATACGGACCTTTCCAGTTTGCGNTAGTCTTTCATCTTGGTTCTCGGTCTCCCAGCTGTCTGGATTCGATGCACTGCGTCCTACAGCCGTTTGTCAATCCTATACGGACCTTTCCAGTTTGCGTCCAGCTTATCCCCGGTGGTGCACCATCTCACATGGTCGTGCTTCTGCCGGCCACTGGTGGTGACTAGACCATGCCTCTTCTCGTGGGCACCCTTTTTGCCAGATCTATGCCGCATCCTCTGTCCATGACACCCAGGCCCCTACCTTCGTGTCGCACTGCCTTTAGCACATCTTGCTAAATCCGGTACCTCACGCTGAACCTTGCCCAGTGTTTCCGCATCTCGCTCTTTCGCCGGCGTCAACCTCATTGACCGGACATGTATAACTANTCGCTCCTGCCCATTCACACATCCACCAATAGTGAGGTTGCTCGCATTCCGGCCAATTTGTGAGACGGAGATTATGGGCTCTTCAACTTCTGGAGCCAGCACGCGGCCCTTCCTGCTGGCTCGTTTCAGTTTAACGACTGGTTGGAGTTGGCTTCGTCTCCTTCAGCCCTGCGTTTGCGTTCTGCTGAATTGTTGAGCCCACTGGAACTTGCGCTGCAATCGCGGGCAAAGTGGCCTGGCTTTCCACATTTAAAATATTTGCCAGATCCATTCTGTTTCTCGTCCAGCAGTCGGATAATCTTCTTCAGCATTTCATTTGTCTCTTCCAGTGTTTCCACTTCCAAACGATGTGCTTTGTAGGCTCGTCTGCTTAGGAGCGCATACGAGAGAGTTTCAGCAAATGTTAGCTTTGGATTCGCGTACGTCTCTCGCTTTGTATACACGTCCCGCATTCCGTTGATGAACCTCTGGATCTTTACCCTTTCGAGGTGTTCACTAGATGCGTTTCCAATATCCAAGTGAGCCAACCTCTCGATCTCTGAGGCGAATTCCTGTAGAGTCTCGTTGGCTTTTTGGCCTCGGTTCTCCAGCTCCATCTGGTAAATCTGTCTTCTGTGCTCGCTACCGTATCGTCTCTCCACGGCACTCATCAACGCATCGTAATTGTTCCTTTCACAGTCGGGAATAGTCTGCAAGATTTCTGCTGCAGATCCTTTCAATGCAACGAATAGTGCAGCGGATTTATCCTCCATGCTCCCATGATTTGCTGCAACCTTTTTTTCGAACTATAACTTAAAGACCTGGAAAGGAACTGTGCAGTCAAAGGATGGAGTCTTTACCTTAGGTGCGCTCGTCGAAGTAGCTGGACGATTTAACCGCATATCTCGGAGAC
>NW_016226257.1:0-1351 GCF_001687245.7 Rhagoletis zephyria
GGAGGCAAAGGTGGGTGCTGGTGTGAAATTCAGCTCATCGATGCCTACAATGGCCATCGGAAAACTAATTAGAAGTAAAAGAAGCAAAAATAGCAAAGTCATGATGCTGTTGAGTGGTCGGCAAAGAAGTGAAGTCGGTTTAGTCAGCCTGAGCTGAGAAACGTAGAAAGGTTCGATTTTTCTCTTCCGATCTACCTCGTAGGTAGTGAAGCTTAATTTGTCCGTCACAAGGTATGGGCTTTCGTACTGAGGCTCTAGCGTTTGGCGGTTTGTCTTGTGTTTTGCCTGCACGTACATTTTGTCTCCGATTTTAATGTCAGGATCTGAACGGTGTTTGTCGTAGCTGTGGGCGTTTTGCTGAAGTTTTACTTGTGACTGCACAAAAGCTTTTTTACGAGTTTCTTCTATCGTTTCGGTGTACAGGTTGTCAGAGTCAGTTCCGAATAGCAGAAATGCCGGGGGATTGACAGTTGAAGAATGTATCGTTTTGTTGTACTCCTCTATCACTTGTTGTAGATGTGTCGTCCAGGAAAATTTTCTCTTTTCAAGTCGCTTGCATTTCAATTTCTGAACAAGTGTCTGGTTGACTCTCTTCACTATGCCGCTGCTTGCTGGGTGATTCGCTGACGTAAATACAATAACGATGTCATTTTTGTGCAAAAACGCTCGGAATGCTTTCCTGGTGATGGCATTGGGATTGATTGTTCTTTCGGTCCCATCCTTCAATTAATCCACTGGATGANTTAATCCACTGGATGACGGGAAAGGTAATCTTCTTCTTGATTAGTGGCGACTGGTTTATATTCGACTTTAAAATTATACTCGCAAAGTCTGATCGCCCAGTTAAAAAGTCGAGTGTTGGGTTTGTTCAATTTCGTAACCCCTTTCAACGGTAAGTGGTCTGTGAAAATCGTAAAGTGTCGTCCAACCAGATTAAAGTGCCAATATTCTACTGCGCCGATGATAGCCAAAAGCTCAAGTTCAGTGACTGAGTAGTTTTTCTGGTAAGGTAGCAGTGATTTGCTAAAATATTCAACAGCATACTGTTGCTGTGTGTCGTCTGCGGTGGTTCAGGTACTCGAACAATTGTAGTAGTAATTGGTGCTGGGGCAGGTCTCACAGGTTTCAAACAAACTTTCGACTGTGCAGTTGCGTGATACTCTCGGGTTTTATCAGCCATCACTTTAGGCTTCATCTTTATCACGTACTTTAGGGTGTCATTGTGCAGGTTGAAAGAGGTCTTGATAGTCTCTTAGGATAGCGTTCTTCATGGCAGCGGGAAATGGGAGTTATTTTCTTGCATGCTTTTTTGATCAGCTCGTCTATCATTTAGTGAAAGTATGGTGTGTTG
>NW_016226258.1:0-773 GCF_001687245.7 Rhagoletis zephyria
TGTGGTGTAATCGTCTCTGGCACACGCAGCAGGTATATGTTTCTGGTCCGGGGTTTGACTCAGTGCCAGCCGTTTATAAGTGAAAACATTACACTAACGCAGATATCCATACTGTCATTAGTATAAGTTACAACAAACAAATCATTTAGACGTAATGCTCTCCACAACGAAANCAACACAAAGCAAAAAGATGGCCAACTCTCAACTTTTCGCGTGCGTCGCTCGTCAGCTGTTGCAAATAAATAAAATTATGTGAAATATTTTTCCTTTTTAATCAAGTGCGGGCAAGAAATATCGTTTTTAATGCAATTATTGATATGAAATATTAATTTATCTGTCGTTAATTTGTATGTTAATTTAGTGGCCCAAGCATTCGCTGCCAAGCGTTCATTGTAGCAAGCATACTTTTAACGTGCGTTTTGTCAAACCAACGCCAACGCCAAAGCCAACGCGAAAGTTCTATGTGGACCGGCCTTAACTGTCGCCCCAACACCACCTTGTTAAATACACCTTGGAATGGACCGCGTCCACTTTTTCTTTAGCTCAGCGGTTCATATTCTTTAGGTATGCATCAATATTCACTGAGAGTGTAATAGCCGCCTAAATTATCGATAGTCATTGCCATTGATAGTTTCGATAATCACAACCATTGATAGTATCGATACTATCGAAAATGTCGTCACTATCCCATATCGGAAACAAACTATCGATTATAGGCTCGCATACATATGTATATACATACATACATCAAAGAAAATTGTACTTTATTGTTA
>NW_016226258.1:1120-1351 GCF_001687245.7 Rhagoletis zephyria
TATTAGCTGTGGTGCAAATTAAAGAAGAAGTCGGTGAATTTAAAGAAAGAATTAATCAAAATCCGTATATTCTATTTGTATAAAAAAAATGAGCAAAAAAACCTTTTTTAGCGCTATGTGGATAGAGAAGAAAAAATTTTAGGCCAGTGCGCTTATGCCGACTGTGGAGCCAGTGACTATAATGCTGAAATACAGTGCAACGCCAACGTGGGACTCCAGCAGAACTTAGGA
>NW_016226259.1:0-88 GCF_001687245.7 Rhagoletis zephyria
CTGGAAGTATTAAACTCGCAATCTGCTGGTGGTAGCAGAGGAAGAAGGAGAGACCAATTGGATAAGAACTTGGCTTCACGGGGCATTT
>NW_016226259.1:297-1071 GCF_001687245.7 Rhagoletis zephyria
TTAAGCTGCCATTGAACATATAAATCATCGAAACTCCTACTTGCAATATTTCCAGAACATCCGGTATGGAAAATGTAGTACAAAAATTTCAATTAATTTTTTGAGATCAAAGNGAATATATAAATCATCGAAACTCCTACTTGCAATATTTCCAGAACAACCGGTATGGAAAAAGTAGTACAAAAATTTAAACTAATTATTTGAGATCAGTGCACAATGGCACATAAAAAATTGCTTGAGGTCCTTGAACCATTGTCGCGGGATTTGCATGGAAACGTTCAACCATTCGGGAATGTATTGATATTTCCCTCAGGAGATTTTACGCACACATTGTCTGTAATTTCTTGATTAACACTAGATAAATGCTAACCTGAAATAGACAACATTGTGGCTAGACGAACATACATATATACACTGCAGCCGAGGGATTTTCGCGACAATACTGGACATTGGGAACGGAAAGCTCCCAGCTAACGAGAGATTAAGACGAATTGTATTACCTAATAATTTTTGTAACTAAGGAACATCGAAAGGAGAGCTGATGGAAAGAATGTTTCTTAATTAAGAAAATTATTTACAGGCTCAGTGAACGAGCTATTCTTGCTGCGAAGAATAGGATGTCTATCAACTCAATAAGAGTGGTATTGACAACAGCCGTTGTTGAGCTGGTCTGCTCTTTTACCAGACTGCCAGGCCACTTGCTCACTTTGGTGAACACCACTAATGTTATTCAATCCAGCATTCAAAGTGACAACTGTTTAGCTGAGGGAGAGC
>NW_016226259.1:1199-1351 GCF_001687245.7 Rhagoletis zephyria
ACGTCATAATCTGAAAAATTTGTTTTTACGTGACGAGTAATACGATATCGTATGTGACGATTCGAGCCCAGGTTTAGAGTTGTGGTCGAGTTAGAGTTGTTGGGAAGGTAGGGATTACCTTTGCGAGTGTTTGTGTATCGAGCTCAATGAGT
>NW_016226260.1:0-1351 GCF_001687245.7 Rhagoletis zephyria
GGGTATTGTGGATTCCGCGGCTAATGGGAGACCGAGAATTATTTTAAATTGCGATTCAAGCACAGATGAACTCTGTGAAGGGGAAAAATTGCAGTCAAATATTGTTTTGAAAAGATATTATAGTATGCATTGGATTTTGACCCCTTTCGATGAAAGAATTGCGTGCACTTTATGAAACTTACGTTTTATGTCAATTCCAATATTTGCACGTTTTTGTTCTAAAATGATTTTGAATGCTTATTATTTATTTTTTGAAACTTACAAAATTAAAAAATTATACTAGCGAGTAGTGTGGCTTATTTGCATAGGTCAGCTATTATTTAATTTATTAATTTTATAATATTTTATTATTTCTATAATTTTCTGGAATCATGGGAAAGAAATATTTTCGTACAAAAATTTAATGTATAGTTGGTGTACCACAATAACCAATGTCAGTGACACCTATAACAAACGTTCATTCAACTTCTTCCTGATTTGTTCTAAAATAAAACAAAATAAAATAAAAACAAATAAAAGTATATAACAAATGACTGAGTGACCATCAAGTCAAGGTGCAAGAATGGTATTTTCAGAGATAGTAGTCGAGAGTTCTAGCTTTAATTTACGCCAGGAAGGTTTTATAACCTTTTGTTTCTTTGCTAGTGCTTCTAAAACTCGATTTTTTACACCTTGAAGTTCTGAACACATTGAAAACAACGAGCTACAGACCACAGCTTCCAATTTGTCATCTTCATTATCTAAACGCTTTGTCGATGGCGACATGATTTCTTTAAACGCGGCAGCGACATCATGAATTTGTATGAGTTTGACATAAAAGAAGAGGAAGAACCTTATCTGTCGCCAGAAAAATAGAAATAGATCTAATCTGGCCACAACCACAGNTAATAATTATCTACATAAAAGTACGTGTTAAAATAATTTGACAGCTGTGGTTTGTAGCTCGTCGTTTCCATTGTGTTCGGGCTATAACTTCGTTTTTTTACAAAATCTGGAGCTGATGGAAACATTACGTTTACGGATTCGAAATCAGCACAAAAAGTCTATCAAAAACAGCTTTAACTTTGCCGTTCCAAAATTTGTTTCTATTTTTGTTGGGCTGTGTTATCCATTAAAAATTATCAAAAATTCATATTTCCCATTTTTCTACAGAAATTTTTCCTTATGTAGGCCATAATACCCTTCGCTCCCCTAGTTGTAGTTTTGCAAAATAATTCAATGAATATCGTCATGCAGTATTCTAGAGAACGATTATACTATGGGCTAGCTTTTCTCAATATTCATCGCAATTTGGATGTTAAGGTTGACTCAGTATTAAAAGAATTTTTATCTATACCTCGGTGAATTGCAT
>NW_016226261.1:0-1351 GCF_001687245.7 Rhagoletis zephyria
AAATTTTATGCGTTTTTTTTAAAAAAAAAGGTATCAAGCTCTTAAAAAACCACCCGTTACTTGTTTGGTCATAATTAATTTTGGCCACAAAAATGGATAAAATTACCCACAGTGCATTCGAGAGATCACATTTTTTTTAATAATTTTTTTTTATTAATTTGTTTTTAATTTTTGATTTTGCTACTTTTAAAAAGAAAAATATTTTTTATTTCGTTTAATTTTTAGAATTGAATTCTGTTTTTTTTTAATTTAATTTTTTCCTTAATTAAGTTTTCTTTTCTTGTTTATTTTTTATAGTATTACAAAGAAAAATATTTTTTTAATTTTATTTGGTATTTAAAATTCTTCTGTTTGATTGTTATATTACATTGTTTAAAAGAAAAAAAGTATTTTAAATTTTATTTAGTTTTCAGAAACTTATTTGTAACAGAGATCACTGCGTGACAAGCCTAGCAACTGCTACCATTAGGGAAATAGTCGATTGGCTGCTATTGTGCACGATATATGCACTTCGTTTTAATAAAATTAAATGGGCAACAAAACTGCATACTCAAGACATTTCTAAGAAACCAAATTAACAAGCTCAAGATTTTGATGAAACTTTGTAAAATTTTGCTAATTTTTGTACAAAGTTTGATTTACATGGTTTTTTGTCATATAACGAGCTACACTTTCACAAAAAAATAATAAACATTAAGTAACCGAAAGGGGAATAGTTAAGGAAGTATCAAATGTCTCTTGCCTATTTATATTTTCGTCACTGTATCTACCGCTTATATTTTTCATATCCATGAGTTTTATTTCTTATAATTTCAGTAAATTCAAATTAGAATCTTTTCATAAAAAAAATAAAACGAGTTGCCACGTGAATAACATCTGCCCCCTGCGAAACATCGTTTTTGGCACGCAGCGATTCTCGCTTGAAACTACCAGTTATCGTTCGCAATGGTATCGCAAAGGATTCAGTTTACCATCTACGTAAGGGATCTGAGTTAAAGCATAAACAGACGGCAGCCTTGATCCGGATCAACTCGGGAATTGACTGCAATTGATCCGGACTAAGTGCGGGTTAATCCGGATCAACGCTGCCGTCTTTTTAAGCTTTTACCTATGAATGTGAAATACTAAGCAGATTCATATCCTTCTGGGGAGTGAGAGCTGTGCTAAACTGCTCTTTATAGGTTCAATAAAGAATCTACTTAATTTAATTTTTTATATTGAGAGTCCCGCCAATCCCGAAATCATAGCGCTTTTTTTTAGCTTCCATGCTTGTAGTTGTTGCACGGTCGGTGTGTTGTACACAGATTCTTACACTGCCGAAAGGTGTAAAATATTGGGGCATTTTCGACAT
>NW_016226262.1:0-168 GCF_001687245.7 Rhagoletis zephyria
TCCTAATAAACAATCGTGGTACAAAGCTCAATAAAAATATTAAAAAAATCTATGTATTTTCCTGCAGAAATCGTAGACTTTTATTTAATGTTTATTAAAATTACACCTTAAAATACTAGTTAATGGTTGAAATATTGGAAGGGAACAGAGAAATTGAGTGTTTTGTCA
>NW_016226262.1:250-1060 GCF_001687245.7 Rhagoletis zephyria
GATGAATTTGCGGGGAGATGTGCTGCTGTAGTATTTAAGAATGGAATATCTTGACCTTGAGAAATATGCGAATGCGTTTATGATTGAAATAGTTATTGTTGTATTTGAGTATACGTGTAATTATGCGCATATGTATGTATGCTGCCGTGATTTGTACATGTGTACATTTATATGCATGTTCGTAGTTTTTTTGGCAGTAATATGCACATACATATATATGCATGTAAAAACGTTATCAAGTAATGGAGCATGTAGTCACATACATATATATGCGTGGGAAATGCATTTTCATTTGAATCCAAAACTATTGGGGCATATTCGTAGTTGAAATAAAGTTTGCAGCTTTTCACAGATATTCCATTGAAAATAATGTAAAAAAGGTATAACTAATTTTAATGTCGACTTTATTTTAACCAGGGTACGAAAATAAACTGTACAAAACAATTCCCATTTGCTCATNGTCACATACATATATATGCGTGGGAAATGCATTTTCATTTGAATCCAAAACTATTGGGGCATATTCGTAGTTGAAATAAAGTTTGCAGCTTTTCACAGATATTCCATTGAAAATAATGTAAAAAAGCTATAACTAATTTTAATGTCGACTTTATTTTAACTATGAATATGCCCCAGTTATTTATGTACATATATAAATACGATCATTGCAGTGAAAAATGATCATGCAACACATTTTTTGTCAAAATAAATGTTCATAAAACTCAAAAATAACTTTTCGAGAAAAACAACTTTGAAGTTAGTTAACAAGCGCATTGCATTTGTACACTTTTTAGTCAATGTGTCCATATT
>NW_016226262.1:1088-1351 GCF_001687245.7 Rhagoletis zephyria
TAAAAATATTTTCCCTGCACGATTCATTTCGTTTGTTGTTTCGTCTGTAACTACTAAACTACTGTAGTGTACTATCGCCAAAGTGAACTCAGCCGTTTTGTTTCGTATTGTACCGAACTGTTAAAGTAATAAACGAAACGAAATAGTAACGTACAATATAGTTTATTTTCGTACACTGATTTTAACTATGAATATGCCCCAGTTATTTATGTATATATATAAATACGAGCATTGCAGTGAAAAATGATCATGCAACACATTTT
>NW_016226263.1:0-1351 GCF_001687245.7 Rhagoletis zephyria
TCTCATATACCTACAGTGGTGGTCAAAACATTTGGAACCGAAACAAAAATTTTAGAAAGGCTGGCCAATACCAGTTTTTAAGGTAAAAACTGTGTTTCTTTTGGTACGTTATGCCAATGCTGAAACCGGTTTATCTCCAAACCAAACTTGACAAGGGATGGCAAAAATTCGTTTCAGTATAAAGCGTCTGTCAATTCTTTCTCTAAGAAAACTTTCTGTCGAAGTTTTAAGGAAAAAAATTTAGTAGCACANTGGCAAAAATTCGTTTCAGTATAAAGCGTCTGTCAATTCTTTCTCTAAGAAAACTTTCTGTCGAAGTTTTAAGGAAAAAAATTTAGTAGCACAGAATGCGCCCATACCCGTAAAGACATTTTTTCCATACCAGTTCTCTCAGTCTCAGGGTACTAAATTTAGTAGTGAGATTTAGCAGTGATTAGGGTTATAGGATATTATGTAGCAATTTGTACGACCGACCATAAGTCCTTTTGAAAACAATCTTTGAAGACAAAAAGCATATTTATAAACCTTGAATTGAATATATATTAAATATGTTGAATATATATTAAATATGTTCGACGGTTTCGAGAGAGTTCAGAAAAGCTAAGAATATTTAATAAACTGTACATCTACAAATCTGCATTAGGTCCAGTGTTATGGATCGTTAAATCTCTTATCTTCTAGGTTAACAAAGTTTGATTTTTCCCCCAACAATTGCCTAATATGCCACCCTGACAATTGTGTGCTGGACTGTTTCTCCAATTCGTTCAAGGTCCCCTTCGTTTAATAGGGAAATTTCATTAGCCTCCTTTATCACCGAAAGTCCAGGCCAAATCTTTCTTCAGTGGTGAGATAGCTTACATTGGGTGGGTATTAATGGAGTAAAATCATAAGGGCATCTATGAAAATAGCCAAAGGCCAGGCATTTTCTTATCGTTGAAGCGGATTAGATCCCTAGGTTTCCAAGAATGGTATTCAGACTTGTTTTCCTAACGATATCTAAGATTTATGACATTCCTAAGTACCTGACCAGTAGGAGTATTCTTTAGAACTTTGGTCTGTGAGACTTATTTGTTGGTGTTGGCTGATTCTTTCATTCTTCGCTGGTCAAGTTTAGTTTGGAGACAAATCGGTTTCCGTGTTCGGACATCTCCGGTGTATGTTTTTGGTCAAGAACGAAGAACCAACGCCGAAAATTGTTTGTCCCCAAAGCAAACTTGAGAAGCGATGACGACAATTTCTTCTTCAGAAATACATCAATCTGGTGAACTTATTAAATTTACATATGTTTCTTTTATTGTTTATATTCAGTCGTAACGCGATTTACATTACCTAATCAGCAATCTTAATTCAT
>NW_016226264.1:0-149 GCF_001687245.7 Rhagoletis zephyria
TGTGGCAATATTTGTAGGGAGGTGTTGGCGTAATTCCTTTATTAAAGTGTGATAAAATAGCAACCATTTTCTCGAATTATTTTATCGGCTTCGTGGTCAAAAGCGTTTGTGTTTACTTTTGTTTTTAAATACTCTTCAAAACTGTGATA
>NW_016226264.1:202-1351 GCF_001687245.7 Rhagoletis zephyria
CTAGGGAGCATAGATGCGAAAGTAAAACATTGAGTTCATTAAAAATCTTCATTGGGTCTGCATTATTGCTTTCGAACAACTTGTTTACTTTTTGCACCTGAAAATTAGGCAAATAGTAAAATCGGCTAAAAACGGCTAACTTTTTTTTACAAACCGGCTAACAAATCGGCTGCCGGCTAGATCGAATTTTCTCCGGCTAGTTGCTATCAAAACCGGCTAAATCTAGCCGGGAAACGGCTAAAATGGCAACGCTGTAAATCAGTGGTCGGTAGGCCATAGCTCACTGAGCGCTCTCTGAGCACATGTGTGTTTCACACGTATACGACGAGCGGTAGCTGAGCAGTGCATATAACGCACACAGTCTCACTATTGAATCGTTTGAATGTGTTAGAATGCCGACCACTGCTTTAAATGATGTGGGGACTTCGATGAAATGCATCATAATCAATTAAAGAGAGAATATTGGATTTTTACTTAAAGAGCGAAATACACAACACAAGCGGCTTGTCAAATATACTTCAAACCTACTTTTCGCATTTCGCCATCCTCACTCGGTGAAAATTCCGTTGCAAATGAGGCGAATTAATCAATCACAGCGCAAGAGGTTTGACCAAACGTGAACATGGCGGCCAGAAAATCAAAAAACTTATGGGCGAAACACACAACGCAAGCGGCTTGACAAACCTAGCGAAATATCCCTTTGCTTTAAGCCATTTGTGTAGGGTATGGGGGTGTTTGAAGGTTGGACAAGCTGTTTGAGGGAAATTGGAAGGAAACCATAATTTTTAACATTGTGAACTGGAAGAAAACTAAAATTCCTTGATTCAACGAGTCACGTTTGCATGGTGTATGGCGAAATGGGGAAAAGTAGGTTTGAAGTATGTTTGACAAGCCGTTTGTGTTGTGTGTTTCGCTCTTTAGTTACGGTTTTTTGTATTTCAGCGACGATGTGAGATAGGGCCTTTCTATATTAAGGTAACGATATCTGTGGACTTTTGACAAAACAGCCTCTGTGCTTTCAGTAGGTTGGAATTTGGAGTAAGTTGTAAGAAACTTCCATTTGAAAATTTTACATATTTATTTAACTTTCATTAAGATACCATCTTGAACTACTCCTATTAATGACTAAACATAAAAATATCACTCGAG
>NW_016226265.1:0-1351 GCF_001687245.7 Rhagoletis zephyria
AAGATCCAATGCCCGATATTTAAATTTGACCATTCACCGATTTGATAAGGTAACGTTGGTTAGGCTAGCGCGATAAATCCACTGAAGCCGGAGTAGGTGCTTAACCACATGGTAACCTGCGCTTAATTACTAGCCAAAATGATTTTGCAACTTTTAGGGCCAGTTTTTCAGTGCCCGGCTGTGGTTTAAACTTAGTTAAAACGCCCGAGCTGGCTGGTTTAAACTAAGATTAGCCAATCAAATGTCAGCCAGCTATTCAATTTAAACTCAGTTTACGTAATCTAAGTTTAAACTGCCACTGAATACCTGGCCCTTAATGTCGAAATTCTCCCACAGCGCTCGCTATCGGAGTCCATATATTGCCACAGAAACACCTTAACCTTTCATCAGGCGCAATTGATCGGTGAGCTACAGCCCGCACATAATTTTTCGATCTTTTCATCTAATGGTTTTACTAGTCGCTAGTAATTTTATGTCAACTGGATTTTTACAAAATTAAGCACTGTGCGCCCAAATTTCACTACCATCATATTGCGCTGGACCGCAGGCTAAGGGTGCCGTGACTAACCAATCCGTCAGCTATATAATTCGGCTATATAATTTCGAGCAGTATCATTGTGTCCTGGAATCCAAAGCAGCTTGATTTGAAAGTAATCCAAGGCGACCGGGAGTGAAGTCAAGCATTCCTCGATAAGTTTCGATCGCACCATAAGCAACTCTAAGAAATTAGATTGCCGTTTGGCTGTNTATAAATAACAGGTTAGTTTCGTTTTTTATTTACTGTTGTTTTTTCCCGAATAGGACGAACCTTAAATTATTTACTCCCGTAAATATGAACTCGCACAAGTGCTCGCACAAGTTCTCGCACACTCACGTTTTATTCCAGGTATAAAAGCCTAAGCTGCATTGTTTGAAGGCTTTAGTAGACAAATCAAATAAACGCCGTGAGCAATATCCAAGTCAAACAAATCAAAAGGCAAACAAGCGAAATACACACTCACACGCGCATCCACATACAATGCAGGGATATTTGAAAATGGTGATTATTACAATACGAATCCGTTGTTCTCATGTCAGTGAATTGTGCTCATGCAACTTAATTTTATAGACGAGCTCTGTGCTGCTATTGCTCCTGTTAGTGTTGGTCGTGGAAATTAACTGTGGTGAGCGTAGTATCAGGCCGACAAGGACGATCAATGACAGCGAGGAGGAAGGCATATACACGCCTGATTTAAGAGGCATTTATGTAGCCGACAATGCTGGGCAATATGTGCCAGATAACACTGGTTATTATCACCCAAGCGGCGAGGAAGGCAGGTGGTCGCCCGATGGTTTGGGTGTCTATCACGAT
>NW_016226267.1:0-1351 GCF_001687245.7 Rhagoletis zephyria
GATACTTTTTTAGAGTATTCTATATGAGTACTAGTATCAAAACTTTTATGAAAAGTTCTATCACTAAGACTACCCCTTTTTACCGGTTGGTGCTGATTCGGATTTTGGGTTTTCGTAGAAGATCGGCATGTTGCTAAAAAAATGATGCAATCTATTAGGAACCGATTGTTCTCTGCAGACATTTAAGTGTTTGGAATGATGTGAGCTCGCTATAACATATTATGATAGATAGGGCGTTTTCGAATGAGTATGATTTTCTAACTCTGTGGGTATGCAAAATTGTACTGGAAGAAATGATAACTGGAATGTGTTTGTCATAATCAGGGAACGGATTTTTAGGACCTAAAAACCTATAAAAAAGGCAAACTAAAGTAGCGAAAAAGGCAGGAAAAGGCCATAGGTATTATAAAAAAGGCAAAATAAAATAGCGAAAAAGGCAGGAAAAGGCAAAAAAAAAAGGTATTGCAAAAAAAGCAAAATAAGGCACTAAAAAAAGACAGAAAATACGAAGAACAATCAAAAAATATATTTTTTTTAGAAATGTTTATATTACAAATAAGAAGAGAAAAACTATGAACTAGTTTCATTATACGAGTTTCTAACTCATAAAACTTTAATTTGTATAGTTGTAGTAACATTGAACCACAAGATGCATTTTGAAGTTTTCTGGCAGCATTTTCATTCGATTTCCGCGAAGAAAATCCTTGAATGTACTAAATNGCAAAATTACCTTTTTCTAAATTGATCTCTTCTCACTTTCAGCGCACAATTAAAGCTTTGGGCCAAACATGGCATGAGGATTGCTTTGTGTGTGGCGGACCATGCCACAAACCCCTAGTCGGTACGTCTTTCTACGAGCGCGATGGCCGGGCCTATTGTAAAACGGACTTTGAGGAACTCTTTGCGGCACGTTGCGCTGGCTGCACAAAACCTATCACAGAGAATGCGATTGTGGCGTTAAATGCCAAATGGCATAGGGACTGCTTTAAATGCAAGGTGAATGACTACATTGAAACAATAAAAGAGAATGAAGTTTTCTATCCATTTTTATTCATTTTCAGAAATGCGCCAACCCTATCACAGCGAGTATATTCGCCGTTGAAGAGAACAAACCAGTCTGTACCGAGTGCTCAGCCTAAAACGAGCCACAAATAAGCGCAGCGAAAAGCAAAGAAGTGATTATGTAATGTGCATGCGATGAACAATGTATAGAAAGCAAAACGAATAATTACCCGAAAATTTTTATTTTAAATGCAACTCAAATAACAAAAGAGATAAAAGAGAAAAAATGTACACATTACCAGTCAGAAAGAATTCGTGCAGCTAAGAATTTTTGTTTTTCAAATATGTA
>NW_016226268.1:0-1351 GCF_001687245.7 Rhagoletis zephyria
CTATACGCGAACGTCGAGAGTCATTAGAAACCCTGAGAGACTCGTTGTTAGGCTCACTGACACAATTCTTAATTTTAAGGAAAATTTACGAGCAAAATACAGCCAAAACGAAAAGTTTTTTTTTAACAGCGGTCGCCCCTGACCAGGCGGCGTAGAAATATAAGTCCTTCAATTTTGTGTAACAAGATCTACAAATTGTAGGAGAAGTTCGGTCAAGCGCTTAGCAAAAGTGTAAGCGCCAAAATATTGTTTTATTATTAATATAACCAAAACTGTTGACCATATGGGACGACTGTTAAATATCGAGCTCTCGAGATGGGGATCGGACTGAACGACGAAACTAAGGTGACTGTTCAGGCATTTATTCGGTAATATACACTACAACTGCGGTTAGAGGAATGTACTATATACCTCTTGCCGACGGTCTCAGAGCGCATGCGAAGTGGGTAAGCATGTTTGCAAGTAGACACTTCATACATCTGTGGATATTCGAATTCAGTGATAACATTTTCGTTGATCCTATGAAATCGAAACCTACAACGTATTCAGCAATAGGCCTGTATACTTCCTATTGGGTAAGCGATCTCGGGTCTTAGTAAATTTCGCGATCATTTAGATTATTCGTCTTTCGTATGTATAAGTGTATATATATGTTAATCGTGTATACATATGTGTGCGGAACTGAAGAGCCTGCTAGAACTCAATGTAAAGCACTTATTGCGATGTAAGCGCACTATTAGTAAATACATACGTACATATGTACGAATGTATATGCAAGCTTAAGTACATAAATTGTTTATATACATACATACATACACGTCCACACGCAATCGCATGCGTGCATACAAACATATGTAGTTGGTGCTAATAATTTTTCAAGGTTTTGTATGTCAGACAAGAAAATAAACAAAGACTAATGAAAATAAAAAGGACCAAAAAGGAGGAAAAAACATTAAATAAACGAGAAAACATTAATGAAAGAAGCTTTGTGCGTAAATTGCAAGGCGAAGGCAAATGTAATATTTATATGTATGTTGTGCACAACAAAAAAGCAGCAAGTTTACGATGCAAGCGCTGGGTGCGAGGAGGCGAGCGAAGAGAGAATGTAGAAAAAGTTATCAANATATGTGTGTATGTATGTATGAGTGTACATATGTACATATATGACTAGCACTCCCACAATGCAGCTACGCCTATAACGCTTCACACGCTTACGTTTTGTATTTTTTTCGACGTTTCAGCTGAAGTTAGTTGCATACATATGTACGGCTTCTTCTTCGAGCATGTGATATCTACCCGCAATGAAAGGAAGTGAGTGCAATTAGCTGCTATTTACAGTTAATAAATGCCA
>NW_016226269.1:0-1351 GCF_001687245.7 Rhagoletis zephyria
TTTCATTTACGCTCCTTTTGAAATGTAAATAGGATTTCCGTCAAATGTTTGCTCCTCGCACCCTTTTTGACATGCTGCTCTTTCGTATGCACATTCTGTCGACTTTATTTGCCTTTTATTTTTTATTTCATTTTTATTTTGCCACTTCTGTGTGTCAACATCAATTCGGTAATATCCTCTGGTACAATCAGAGCAAGTGAAGCGCGTTTAAAAATGAATACACTTGCCCAGCACCAATGCGTACATATTTTTGTAGTTTAGGGCTATTAAAGTATTTAACGTGGATTTGACTTAAACGTTTGAAATTTATGTAAATGCGAAGATTTATTATTTTCCCCTTGCTTCAGTAATATTTAAACATTAAGTTTGTTCTCAAATTTTGTAAGTAGTGGCCACACAGGAAGAGTAAGAAAAAAATTTAATAAAAAAGAAAAGAAGTTCCTAAGTAAATATCTAATTGTAATAAGAACAATTGTTTCTTTTTAAAACAAAATCTAAAAATTAATTAAAAAAGTACTCTATTAAAAAAAAAATAAAGTAATTTCCTAAAAATTCAATGAAAGTAAAAAAATAATTTTCCTTTTAAAAACAATAGATTAAATCTAAATATAAAAAAAATAAAATAAAAGAAAAATATAAAATTCGTTTCTAGCAACTTAATGAAAATATATATATTTGAAACAACAAAATCTAAAAACTAAAAGAAAATTATATTAAGAAAAAAACCAAAATTAACAAAAAAATTTCCTAAAAATTAAATGAAGTTAAAAACATATTTTTTTGTTTCTGTTCAAAACAATTAAATCTCAAGAGACAATTAAAAAAAAATAGTTTCTAAAGATCAAATCAAATTAAAATAGAAATAAAGAATAAAAATAAAATAAAAATAAATAACCCATTTTATAAATTTAGGAATCCATTTATAAAAATATGTAAATTCAATTATTTTCGCTGCTCCTGAGACGCTGAATACCTAAAACGCTAAACTGCCTGTTAAGATCGCTCTTTCTCACTTAGAATAAATTTGTTTACGTGTGACATGGTTTTAACTTTACAAGTTCAACAAATCTGTTACGCAAAAAAAAAAAAACAAAAAAAACCGAAGAAAACTCAACCCCAAAAAAAAACGTTGGGTAAAAATTCAAATGCCCGCACAAATTATAATGAAATATTGTCAACAGTTGTACGGCAGCAACATGAAACATCGATAAGCTGAGATAAGCAAAATCATCAGCATCTCATCGACATCGTCATCATCGGTAGCCAATTGAATAAATAGTCGTATTTAAGAAATTCAACAACCAGTGATTTTAATAAAAAACCAATTTAGTAAAGCCGCCACAAAAATGAG
>NW_016226270.1:0-1351 GCF_001687245.7 Rhagoletis zephyria
GAAACCATTCCTCTTTTTTCTTTCTATTTAACATACGCTGATTGCAGAAGGTCTTCCACGAGAAACGATAAGGAATGCTTCCACTTTATTTTCTAGCGAAAATTTTTCTCGCGCTTTCTGTTAAAAGCGAAAAGGAAATAGTGTAAATTTTAAAACTTCTACGGAGTTTCCGCGAGTAGTGATAAGCAATATTTTCATCTTACTTCCAAGTGGAAGCTTTCCTCATTTTCCTAGAGGGCACATATGTACATATGCACTCCCACATACGAATTTTATGGTTTCAAAGTATTCAGTTGCGGGTATTTTGTTGATTGTCTTACCCCTGCTATATTCTCTGCAGCAAAAAAAAAATCTACTTCATGTCTTTCCCTTGCTACATGCATTCCCTTTTAAATGCTTAAGAAAACAAAAAAAAAACCGTGCCTGTTGGCCCCATTTGCATTTATTTGTTTATGTATGCATGTATGTCATGGGCATTACGCGTCATTGATATGCCTAAAAGTAGGCAATGCGTTGACAATAAATAATATTCACAAATCTCATGCAATAAAATTGGCAATGAATAATAAACTTCTGGCAGCGTACCAATGCGTCGCGATTTGTATCTTGAATGTTGAATAAAATAATAATTTTTTTTTTTTTTGCTAAGAAAAGCAAAGCCAAATACTTCTGATAAAGAATGTATAGATATGTGTGTAATAATGACAGGAAATGCTGACTGACATGCTTATCAGCGTGAAATGTGTGCATTTCAAGTGCACTGCATTAGTATTTAGGAGGATGGGGGGAAGAGGGAGAGGCAAAAAATTAGTTTTTCATGACTTAAAGAATTTTCACATCTTTTTCGCAGGGCAAGAAATACCGACCACATACGTACGTACATGAATACATATCTTAGCTTAGACTACAAAACCGCGTAACTGACATTTTTTGCCAAAAATTGGCCTTATCCATTCTTCCCGAAATATACTGGCCAGAAATGCGATTCCTTTAGAAAAGAGAGATCCATTTTGAACTATGAGTGTTTTTGCTGTCTACAAAAAAATTTATGCAAGCTCACATATGCGGTTTTGCATTTTGTTGATACCTACGCGGTTTTGTACTTTAAACGACGATATGCATTTGTTGTACTTTATATTTTTGGATCTGTTGAAAAGCAAAGCTTCGTAAATTGTCGGACTTTCTCGAGCCGTATTAAGATTTACAGGAAATTTTTTCGGGAATTTTTTAAATGTTTTTGGACTTTAATATTATTTTTCGGTATATGTTTATTTATTTATTTTTTTTTTTTTGTTTTGAGAGTTTTCTGGACTTGTCAAACGCTTTTTGGGGTACTCCGTTTTTTAGTTGT
>NW_016226271.1:0-1351 GCF_001687245.7 Rhagoletis zephyria
AACGTCGAGTTCTTACGTGATCTTGTATTTTTGGTTCATGAGCGCTTATCATGAACGAAAGATACAAGATCACGTAAGAACAAGAGAGTGAAAAAGTCGATTTTTTAGCGGGTTCTAAGCCATCTTGTTTCACTGGAAAACGAGCGAAAAGTAAACAAAGCAAAGAAAACAACGAAAACCAAAATTAGCCAAAATTATTGTCAGCCACTTTAAACGCCCAATTTAGGTAAAATGATGCAACAAAATGCTTTAAAATGTGTTGTCATGTTGAATTAACTCTTCTTTACTTGAATAAAAGTGTAAAATAGTGGTGCTTGTGATGTAAACAAACGCCCAGCTGACGAACCCGCTTTCGCAAACTTTTTTCTCAAANCGATGTAACCAGCGTTACCGAAAGCTTTCGATGGGTATTCGCCACTTTACCCCAAAAAAAATCGTCATTTCGGCCATAAAATGGTAGATTTTTGTTTATTGTATTTTTTAACAAAGGGCGTGTGTGAATCGGTAACAAAGTTCTATGGGGAAAGCTGTTGAATAATATTTTTACTATGGTGAGGCAGTTTTGCCAATCTGCTGTGTGAAATTAAATATTTTTTGACAGCAGTAAATATTTGATAACCGCAGATTTATTTGGAATAAAATATTACAAATTGAAGTGAAATGAATATTTTAAGAAAGCATCTACCATCGTTGATTGCAATTCATCTATTTAAGCTTTTATTTAACGAAAAATTACACACATAAACAATCTATGCTATTGTCAAAATTTTCTATGCATTTGTCAAAAATTTCACTAGCCTCATGAGCTACTGAAATTTTTTCACCTCATAGTTGTCAAAAATTTACTCGACGCGAACTTTGTTATCGATTCACACACGCTCAAAATAAAAAATACAAAGGAATTGCATACAATGAGTCGTGTGCATAAAAATTAAGCAATTGCGTTTTCTTAAAATTGCATACCTTTAACTTAAATTTATTTGAACAAACTGAGTAAAAGGTCTGACTTTTTAAGAAAAAGCATTTGCTTTGGTTTTATGCATACGGCGCAAAAAATATGACCACACATTACAAAAAACGCACATTGCATGTGGGTTAATAAAAGTGGATTTGCAAATGTAAACGACAATTCAAAATTACAATTTAAAACACAACTGCTTTTAAATAGTTGAACTCCTATCTATCTCGATTCGTTTTGCCTGTTACAAACAACCGTTATGTGAACAAAGTTATAATACCCTTGTGCACAAGTGCGCTCGGGTATAAAAATTACTGAACACCGAGTACCAAGCTCGGTGTGTAGACCCCTACTTTAAAACTGGATCATAATATTCAAAAACTTCAAACCAGT
>NW_016226272.1:0-1351 GCF_001687245.7 Rhagoletis zephyria
ACGAACATCTGCGCGCACATGTGCGCCAACATGCTCGCTGTCGTTTGCCTCAGACGGTGAGCGGCTCATATATGATTTTGTCGTGGTAGCGTAAGGCAGTCTGCACACGGGTCGTATAGCTTTAGACGCGTACTAGATGCTACATACGAAGGTTGTACGCTTTGATGCCGCACACGTACATTTAAATGTAGAGCTGCNCGCGTACTAGATGCTACATACGAAGGTTGTACGCTTTGATGCCGCACACGTACATTTAAATGTAGAGCTGCATACGAGTCGTCAGCTTCACGAATTCGTCAAAGCAAGCTAGCTGCAAATCGCTTGGCGTACAGTAGTGTTCGTAGCTAGGCGTACGTACGATTACAAAAGGGAAAGAAGAAGTTTGTTTAAAATTTTCCGTGTGCGTGCATGCATTTCATAAAAAAAAACAACGATAAAACAATAAAATTCTTGCAAATAATAGAAAAATAACTGAAAACTAATTAAAGAAATAATAATTTTGCATCACTTAACATTTTTTGCCTGATACTTTGACGCTTTGTAGCTGTTTCGTGTGGATATCTTGAGGCGTAGAGGAATCGTTGCTGCATAAAAAATTTAATACGCGTCTAAAGCTATACGAACCGTGTGCAGACTGCCTAAAGATGATTAGCAAAGACGCGGATGATGCAATTGCAATGCTTTTAACTTAGCTTTTTTATGTATGTGTTACTTAAAATTGTTTATATTTTACTTGTATGTATGTACATAGTTACATATACTTATAGTAATTTAGCCTCATTTATCAAAAATTCAATTAGCGAACATGGCTTGGATGCGTTTATCCGCCAATGTGCACACATCAAGCATCAACGCAAAATGAGGTTGTTGTTTTTGTTTCCAATGCAAACCACGCTACAAACGACGAACATGCACCGCAAGCCGAGCATGTGCGCGCACATACTCGCTGTCGTTTGCTACAGACGGCGAGCGGCTCATAAGTGATTTTGTACTCAAAGCGTAAACATGGAAAGGAACGACGCGGATGATGCAATTGAAATACAGTATATTTTGCCTAGCTGCACATCCCTCTTTGCACGAAAAACTTGTGCACCTAACCGAAAAAGGCACTTAAGCGAATTTTCTTTACTACTTCAATGAGGAAGGTATCCGAATCCCTATGAAACCAAATCACGTAGAAAATAANAAAAACTTGTGCACCTAACCGAAAAAGGCACTTAAGCGAATTTTCTTTACTACTTCAATGAGGAAGGTATCCGAATCCCTATGAAACCAAATCACGTAGAAAATAATGCAAGCGACATTTTTTTTCGAATGGTATCTTATTATCTATATAACTAGAAAAATTGAT
>NW_016226273.1:0-1040 GCF_001687245.7 Rhagoletis zephyria
TAGCCACCGCCAAATGTTGTCGACTTAACGACCACCAAAGAGTTCTTTGAACGGAAAAAAAAGTTTGGTTTTATGTTAACGGTTGTGCATGTTCAAGAGAAGAGAGAAAGAGATTTTCATGTTAACTACAAATACTACATTTCATGTTACAATTGCCACTATTCCACCGCCACCTCTAATTCCAAAGTAGTTCTTTTTTATTAGTGGACGTGTCCGGCGTCCACTGTACAGACACTGTACGGCACCGGTCATTATTGAGTGTGTCTCATCATTTTTTTAGTAAACGGTAATACAGCTGTGCGAAAAGTGCTATTTTGTCATGTAGTCTTATTGGCGACAAATTAAAACTTTTTCCCCAATGTAGCAATGTTTTTGTCGCCACCACCGGAACCGTACCAAAACTGTACAACGGCTGTAGGCGCCACTGAAACTAAAGTACATCTTGATCCTCTGGAGTTCAAAGAAATAATCATCTTTGCTCTTTTACTACTAGGCGGCTGTAACCACGGCAACCGCCGAGAAAGAGCACTTTTATTTAAATTGAAAGAGAGCAGTCTAATTCTAAAGATGCTGTTGCTGATGTTGACAATTGAAATGATGATGTAGTCAGTGTCGTCGTTGTTGTCGATTTGATTTGATGACTGCATTAGTATGCATCTCTGCTGATGTTGTCTAGTCTGGTAGCAGCAGTACTAATAATGCTGGGGGATTTAAATAATTAGATTTGTAGACTTTGTGCCAGCAAGCTGAGTGAGTGCTTTTAATTGAAGTGCACACTGTGGGCACCTTCTACTCCTCTTCTTTAGCCCTTTTATTATGTACCCTGCTTGCATAGTTTTAGAAGGAGTTTTAGAGACGATTTTGCGGATACAGATAACAACAGCTCAGCAGCAGCAGCTGACTGATTTGAGTTCCTCTTTTCAGCAGTGTAAGCAGTGGTGGTGGTAGTGGTCTAATCGGTGTTGTTGTCGTACCACCACCGATTACCACCAACTCCAAATGCTAGGTTTTAGCATAGGGCTTGAGAGATTCCTATTTTC
>NW_016226273.1:1128-1351 GCF_001687245.7 Rhagoletis zephyria
CTCTCTCTCTCTCTCTCTCTCTCGGATCATTCCCTCCAAATGGCTTAATGCACTGCTGGCGCAAGATGTGAGTTTTTTTTTCTCTTGCTTAGAGTGCTCGAGAGTTTGAGCAGCGGCGGCGGAAGATTTAGAGCTAAAGAGTTTATTTTTATTTGAGTATCGCGCCCGCGCGCGGGCGCATTCAAATTTAGTGCTCCAGTAGAATAATAAGCTGGCTGGCTGG
>NW_016226274.1:0-1351 GCF_001687245.7 Rhagoletis zephyria
CATGAAGGGTTTAAAGGCAACGAAAGGACTGGCTGTATCCAAAGCCTGGCGCCCAAATGCGCTTCCATGATCCATAGCCTTTTGTGAGCTGGTTTAGGAAACCCCAGAGTATATTCTATGTGACTGCCCACGTATCATGAATGGCAGACTGAGCGCGTTTTAGGTTTACTAAATGTTATATTATATACATTTTTATTAAACTTGGCATTGGATAAACAATTTAAAATCTTCAAATATTTTTGGTAGGTTTTGGTTCGTCTAGGTAGGAAAAAAAATTGTTCGTGGCAACACTGTTCACGACATCAAAAACTTATCTAAGAAAGTTTTCAATTTAGAGGGTAGCAGGTCTAATGTATGTATAGGTGTGAACCGGTGTTATTTACTCACCTGCTATGCAGTTTCAATTCTAGAATGTTGACGCTTTTTTAGGATTTGCATTTCTGGGCCGCTGTAGCCTGGTGGTTAGTAATGCGTACTACCGCCCNCGTTGACAAACAGCTATCGTATTGATGACAAAATGCTGTACTCTAATTGCCATTGCCGATACTTCATGGTCTGCTCATTTACAGGTGTTACTTCCAAGCCGATCTAAATAAAATACGCCACTTATCAAAGCGCTGAGAGCGGAGGAAGGCTCGCTTAGATAGGAAATATTTACATTAAGAACGGTTTACATATATTTATTTACTTATATACATACGTAAACACCGTAAACTAGCTTTAAATGAAGAAGTTTGCTTTGTCATAAATCTTTCCTTTATGACTCAAGCAAAGTCGATAGTTTCACTTTCTATTCCATTTATCTAGCACCAACTAAATACCTAGAGCGGCAGCAAAGTACAACAATGAAGTAAAAAAATATATATATAAAATATTTGTTGACGAAGTGCATTTGAGGAATATCATAAATGTGTCTTATTACCCGAAAATTCGATAAGAAGGCTGCGACTTCTGAAGACTAGGTACGTGACAACATATGGAGTTGTAGCGCGAGAAACAGAAAAGAAAAACAGAGAAAGAAATCAATTGGAAACAAAACCCAAAAAAAAATATTGATTTTGATAAAAATTTGACGAGGCTCTGGAATGATTTTTTTTTACCTCTAACAGTTTGAGGTGTGGCGTAGTACTTTAAAAAATTTCCAATTTTAATTGCAATAGAGCAGCTACTGTTCATAAATTGTTTAATTTTAGTGATAAAATCATGCTTTTGCCACGAAATCGATTTCTGATTTTTATGTCGGTAACATGCTTACTATTCGGCTTCTGCTGCTTAACAGCGACAGTTGGTTCGTCAGGCAATGCAAAGTAAATCTTATCAAATTGTGCCCCTATAATTTTGGCAACAATAC
>NW_016226275.1:0-1351 GCF_001687245.7 Rhagoletis zephyria
GAAAGTAGGAAGTGACACATGGATTACCAAATTTGTTCTATTGAAATTCCTTAAATATTTTCAAATACGCTGCACTAGACGTAAATTGAAAATTGACGAAGCTCAAGTGCCACGTGGCAGTTTAATGCAGGCTGTGTGCTTTTAGGGGCGCTCAGTAATGCAACTCAAATGGCGATGCCATCACACCTTCATACACCATTAAACATTTATCAGTTAGGGATGGGTAATAGGGATTGAAATTCGATTTCATCCGAACTTCGAACATTTACTAAATATTCGAAACTCGGCGGAGAAAATGAGATTTATTGCAATTTTTAATAAAAATGATTAAATTTGTCTTATTAAAATTGTATTTTATTATTATTATTGAGCTGTATACCACGATTATGTTTGTTAGGTAAAATAGAAAAAGCAACAAAGTCTAAGCGGTAGAAGTTTAAGTCAAGTCCCAATTTAAATCCCCTTTAGTAAGTAATAAAAAATATGTATTCTCGTTTCTGTTCTTCTTCTTCTTATTTGGCGCTATAACCACGGCAATTGGAAATGCCAAGTGAACCCAAGTCCTCCTCTTGGTTTTTCCATCTCAAGGGGGCCTCTTCCTCTGTTACCACCGGCGGATTCCGAGTTGAATACTTTCAAAGTTGGAGCGTCCGTGTCCATTCGAACGACAGGGCCAAGCCTGCGGAGCCGCTGTAGTTTAATTCGTTGCACTATGTCCATGTCGTTGTAAAGCTCATACAGCTCATCGTTCCATCGTGTGCGGTACTCGCAGTCACCAACGCGTAAGGGCCCGTAAATCTTCCGCAAAATCTTTTTCTCGAATAATCCAAGAGCCGCATCATTGGATATTGTCATGGTCCATACTTCTATGCCACGGCATGATGAGTGACTTATAGAGTGTGGTANACGTTGGATTTCAATGCTGACATTATTATCGGTGTTAATGCTGGTTCCCAAGTAAATTAAGTTCTCTATTTTCTCGAAATGGTAACTGTCAACAGTGACGTGGGTGTCAAGGCGCGAATGTGCTGACTGTTTGTTTGAAGATAGCAGATACTTCGTCTTGTCCTCGTTTACCACCAGACGCATTCGCTTTGCTTCCTTATCCAATTTGGAAAAGGCAGAACAGACAAATTATTTTATAATCAAACAGTCAGTTGAAATCTTTTGTAAACAGGAAGTTGAGAAAGTTTGCTATTTCGATTCTACAATTCGTGCAACCTACAACCATTTGGCGGCTTTAATGCATTTCAGCACGCCATACAGAGAGAGACAGCTTCACTCTAAAACATTCTGCGGTAATGGACACTCGCATAAGAAGTGTTCGACTGTTTCATTTGAGCCAGAGTCA
>NW_016226276.1:0-1350 GCF_001687245.7 Rhagoletis zephyria
TCGCCCTGATTTATCATTTTTTTGCTGCCGGTTTTTGTCGGAACATTTTTTTGTTTCTACGTACCCTCCCTCCACCATTTTCACTGAGCAATTAACAGGCAAATTCAGATTTTTTTTGTCGTTGTCGTACAGAAATGTCAAAAATTGGCAAATATCACTTTGCCTCTAAAACGCAATAAATCATCAAATCGCCTGCTTCTATTTTTACGGAACTACAACTGAAGAACTGCCCCATACCGATNAAATATCACTTTGCCTCTAAAACGCAATAAATCATCAAATCGCCTGCTTCTATTTTTACGGAACTACAACTGAAGAACTGCCCCAAACCGATAAACACTGTTTGCAAACACACTAAAATTCTTTTTTCTTTTCTTGGTTGCTAATTATAATTTAGGCGCTGAGCCGCGGCATTTGGTTTTACTTCACTTGTTTAGGGCAGCAAAGTATAAAACTGCGCGCAGAGGAGGGTGGCACATCGCCATCAGCACAGCATCAGACTTCTTTTGCACAAATTGAATTTGATCGTCTGTCGAACGCTGAACAGGGAAAGAGAAAGAGAGCAGAGCAAAGCCTTAATTAATCATCGTTAAGAATTAACATAAGACAGCAGCAGAGAAAGAAAGTAGTAGTCTGGCTGAGCTGGATGCAAAGCATCGAAGCAGCAGCAGCAGCAGCAGAACAGCAAGAATCAGCCAATTTTTTCTCTTTTTTTCCAATGCACCCTTCAATGATGCGCTCCATTGGCTTCAAAGGACACATTTTTCGGATGGATAAGAGCACCCACCAAAGCACACACACTTTCTGTCAGTTCAACGTGAGAGAGCCATCATTAGCCATCCTAGTGATCACTGGTCAGCGACGGCGTTTGCTGCATTCTTTTTCTTAGTTGTTGGTCCTTGGTGACTTTCACTGGTTCTGTGTTTGTGTGTGTTCACTGGCAGATTACGAGCTCTAATGAATTGAGCCCCTTTTGGAGTCGTGTGCCGGGCATTGCTCCAACGATTCAGAGGATTCTAATGTTTAGGTTCCCGAATAGGTCTGCTTTACATGAGTTGTTGGATTCAGTGCCTTATCGGATCACATCTGCGCACACACACACACACTAACAGTAGCCAAACACGCTAACAGTTTTATTTGCTTGGCTAATTTGGAATATTCTTGCGAATACTACAATAATAATAATGCACAGAGGACAGAGTGCAACAACGGTCAAAGGGCAAAAGACTCATTTGGTGCACCAGCTGCTGCCACAACTAACATTACCTTCAAGCAAACCTTTTGGGCCAGACCGATTGGCCAAAGTGGTTGACAGCAGCAGTGACCACCATTTTCTCCATTTTCACCATT
>NW_016226277.1:0-1350 GCF_001687245.7 Rhagoletis zephyria
GTCCTCGTCCTCTGATGACACTAATGGCCAGTAAGAAGAAGAAGAAGAAAAAGAAGAAGCTCAGCTCAGAGAAAGGAAAGTACACGAGCACCCTAGTACTTACTTACTTACCATTTGATACGGACAAGGCCGTTGCAGTGCCCAAAGCTTGCAAATGATCATGATGAGGAGAAAGAGGAAGAGAATAGGAATTCAACACGCTAAGCAAACGAAGAAAGTGATCCAGAGTGTGTATCAGCCAAACAAACAAGCTCGGATCAAGCACTCTTTCCCGCTCTCCTGATCAAACATGATAAAACTATCTCTCTCTCTCTCTCTCTCTCTCTCTCTCCTCAGCATGGTCCATTTGACTTGATCCATCAACTACGGAGACCAAATCGAAGCCTCTCTCTCTTGTTTACTCTAATTGTGCCGAGTTCTATTTGAAAACTCGATTTGTTTTGCCGATGATCGTTGTCTTCAGAGAGGGACAGAGAGGACGACAGTGTGTTTTAGTCTTTGTCATCTTTATCTTCCCCCTCTCTGCTTTTCCCCATCGTTTGTTTCACCATCGAGTCTGTCTTCCATTTGGCCCGGTGTGTGTGTTCTTGTCTGTCTGTTCTGGGACAAACAAAATCTCGGCCGCTTCGTCGTCGTGCACGTAATTTCCTGCTCTTGGTCCCCTGTTCTTGTTTTCCTTGAATCACTACGACTTTGTCTTCTTCTGCTTCCACTTGGCCAGACACACTTAGCATTTGCATGTTTCTTCTTATTCTTCCTCATCNATCTTCGCCTACTTTGTCTCTTGTACGCTGATTTTCTTTCTTCCGTTTTCTCCTCTTCTTCTTCCTCTTTTCTTTTTTTAATCTGCTTGTCAATTCAGGTCCATCATTCAATTACAGACTGGCAGCTGCAGTTTTTGGTGCTGTTTTGAGAGAGAGAGAGAGTGAAGCACTTTTTTTTCAAAGAAAGGGAGAAAGTTGCACTTTAAAATACTACTTGAATGCGCTTGCTTGATTTTTTCATTGTTTTTCCGCGTTTTCAAAACTTAAAACGATTTTGTAGTTTAGCGATTCTCATTTATTTAGTAACGTTTGTTGAGTTTTTTTAGGGCAGAGATTGATTTGTGATTTGCAGCAGCAGCAGCAGGAAGGATGAACTTTTGCAAAAAAAGGTGAAGGAAGTTGAAAAATGGAGATTTGATGATTGGTGTGCGCCGAAGAATGTTTGATCATTTGGGTGAATTTATTCAAATGCTCTAGAATTGAGAATTTATTTTACATTGAAAAAAGATTTTTGTTTGGTTAGGTGCTTTTTCACTACTGTGTGCGTAGTTTGCATTTGTCATTCATAGAATCATTTTGAGATAGC
>NW_016226278.1:0-1350 GCF_001687245.7 Rhagoletis zephyria
ACTAAGTACTCTCATTCTCGTCATTGTAGACTCAGTTGAAAATAACAACTGTAAATAAATAGCTAAAGCAAACTCATAATAAATATGCAGTGTCAATGCAATATGTGTTCGTTATGTCGCTACCTCGAGGATTATCTCGATAACTGGTGACGATGAGGCTGACTAAGGGTCGTATTTTAAAGCGTGGAGGGCGTAGCTCTGTCAGCTTTTAATAAACAAAAGCTAATAATATGTACATACAGTCATGTGAAAAATAATTGGCATATGTATTATTTTTTATAAAAATACATCTCATTATCTAACAAAAACCATATTTAAATTTTTGTAAAAATATTAAACAACAAACTTCAGTCAATTAAGCAGATAAGGTGACTTATGCCACTTTCAAAATAAACACGGTTGAATTCAACATTTCAAACTTTGTGCAAGACATACATACATACATATGTATTTAAAAAAATACGTGTTTATTTATTTTTCAAGCAAAAAAACATATTTTAATCTGAAGCCAATCTCGATATATTTACCATCGGAATGCCTGCATAAATAACCAATAAATGTAATAATTACGAAAACGAAGATTATCCGTTGATTTAGGTAAGTAAGAAGTAATTTGTTTGGAGGCATTTCCTCCAATACAGAGTAATTACATATGTATATACAGCGTTAATTTTGCAGTTTTTACCATTTTTTTAAGATTTTGTAAAAAAATACTTTTTTGGCAAAGTTTTTTGTAAACCTTGTATTTTCCGTAATTATTAAGCTGATCAAGTGAGAAATTTTGATAAAAGATAACAATAATACGATTTTACGAAAACACTAAAATTGTCTCAAAAATGTCACCTTTTATTTTCTTCAAATTTACATACATACGTACTACTTACCATATAAATTTCGTTTGGTATTTTTTTTTTTTTTGTTTCTTAGAAGAAAACAAATTATTTTCATTATTACTTTAGAACCTCTTAAATGCTAAAAATTTTTAAGATTTCTAGTGGTTCCTTGAATGAGTTTTTTCAATTTTGGACATTTCTTTAAATATACCNCAATACTTAACTTGTTTGAAGAAACAAACACAAATTTATACTCAAAAGAAGACACGTTTTTTCTCCAAATTTTTCGGTTTTATACTTATTTCTACAATATGCCATACAATTTTCGTTCGGTGTTTTGATAAATAGCAGTAGTACCTAACGTCTTTGAAAAAGCTACCAAACATTTCCTCAAAAATCGAATGAAATGGTTTGCGATGGCTTTGAAGTGTGTAAACAACACACAACGTTGTTGTTGGTAGGTAAAGTAAACATACTGTGGAAATACACATTTATAAAAAGAAAATGCATGACAAAG
>NW_016226279.1:0-1350 GCF_001687245.7 Rhagoletis zephyria
TTAATTAATATAGGTTCTTAATATGTTCAACAATTTTTATTGAGCTCGAGGCCGTTTTCAATGAAAACTTATTATGGAAATGCAACAATAATTTGAAAAAATGGTAGAAGTGATAGCTATTTCGGAAATCACCACGTTTCCTCATCAGACTTCTTTCAGTAGGCTTCGAACCGACGATCCCACTGACTCAGCCAGTTGCCTATGCACNTAGAAGTGATAGCTATTTCGGAAATCACCACATTTCCTCATCAGACTTCTTTCAATACGATTCGAACCGACGATCCCACTGACTCAGCCAGTTGCCTACGTACTGTGCTAAGTTCGCCTTGTTAATTATTGTCGCTTATTTCCAATATTTCACTTGCTAAGCCACCTATTGGCCAACATGTAAATAATATTACTTCCAAATATGAATCATATCGGACCATAAATACGGTGCTTTCGCAACCTGCGCCAACTTGCATATGATTTAGTATATTTCATATTGCATCTTCATCGGGTTCTGAGCCAAGGCGAAAGTTTCAAGGCTCTAGCTCTCCAGGACGTTGAATAAAAAGTAAGCTTGTAAGAACTTTGGACCATGTGAACCGTTTTCGATAATTCTTTTTTTTATTGGAAATGCGGTACCCTAAGGGTGGTCCCATACCAATTTGGTTTAGTTGAGATCATTGGATCATGAAGAAATTACCCGTAGCTTAAATTTGTATATGAGAATTGAAGTCTTTTCAGTTCAGTTCAGTTTTTTTATCATTAAAAATTCAGATTTTTTGTGTTCAAATATTTTTATTTTAACTAAATTGATACTTAAAACGGAATAATATAACACGTAACAAATACAATAATGTTTAACCTAAATATCAAATATTTCCAGCACACTAATTTGAAGATAATAAATAAAGTAACTAGAAGGTTTTTAAACTAAAATTCCACAACTGGCTATTAAAGGAAACTAAAACCGCAAGTATGCAAATGTAATCGAATCCCTTGCCGTTAACCAACTTTCAACAGGACTTTTCAAACACGGCACTATTTACGTAAGTACATATATTTGATACGATTTAATAAGTAGTCATAAAATAAATATGTCTATGTAATTATCCTTTTTACAAGAAGGCTTTATTTGATAGTAAGAATGTAGAATGCGCAACATTTGTTTTGTACATAAATATTTTATTTATTTATTAGAATGCAACCGTTTAGTGTGGCATATTTTAGAATCTGTATGGTCAAAAATAGCGTAAGAAAAAAAATTATTTTAGACAAAGGAATGTAAAAATCTTATATAGAGTATATACAAAATACATATATTGATATATTTCATAGCGTTATAGTGCGTGTGTATGCGTATAA
>NW_016226280.1:0-1350 GCF_001687245.7 Rhagoletis zephyria
AACCAGTCAGTAAATGACCACAGACAAGAGCACTGGTAGTTTTATTACAGTTACCGCGCCAGTATTAACCGGATATCCGGATCTTATACGTATACGCGTATATCTCGATTTTATCTGCATACACTTATATATACAAATATAGGCATAGTCCCAGGCCCTAATTAATATGGATTTGTGGAAAATGAGCACAAAAAGATCAGCTTTTTAAAAAGTGGTTTTAGTTGGAAAAATAAGTTTTTTTCTAGACCTCAATAAAATTCTACAGTATTTTTTCTTTAATAGCAGCTTCTTATTCTTACAGTTACTTGAATACTTTGTGCTGTTGTTATTGCAAAGTATATCGATTTTTGCCAAAATATCTTTAGTTCTGCTTCTAAAGTTCGAGTATTTTATTTAGTCGCTCTTACATTAGAATCATAGGTTACACATGGCCACTCAGTAAAAATAATTGCTTTCAAAATGGCGGCCACAATTTTTTTGTCACAATTGCTACACTACTACGCTTACTAGAAAAATGATTTAACACTCTGTGCCGGCAATATTACTAATACCTATGTATGNGCGGTGTATTTAAAGCACTACGTCGTTTTGATAGAAAACATTTATTTTCGCTGGCAGCCGCGCCAAATGCCACTACGCATACATACATACATACATATGTACGTTTGCCAAATATGCTTGTGTTCGCAGTTTGTTTTCATATTTACTTTTTAACTCATTACAGTTGATATTATTTTGTTTACCTTTTGCTTTGTCTTCGTTTATTTATTTACTTCTTCTTTCCATTTAGCAAATATCCCATACACATATGTACTTTTTGTCATTTCATTCTTTTCCTATTTTTATTTCATGTTTGTGTTTCTGTGTGCGTGTGTGTGCGTACGTTTTCACGGCATGCGTTTTGTTATAGACCAACAAATGTTGCCGCTGTTACTTTGCGGAAGCTGCCATTCACCGTCACCAACTCGCTGCCGGTGCGGCGGGAATATTTGACTTAATTGTTTTGCTGTTATTCCATTTCTACGTGGTGCTTCTCTAACTGTCACAAACACTTTTGCAGCCACAACAGGCGGTGCCATCGCGCTCTACCGGTCGGTGTATATATTTACGTGCATGCACGTAAGCGTGTAAGTGTGTATGTATGTGTGCCGCAAAAATTTATATAGTTCGCATTTGGTAGTGCGCAACTCGGTTACTATTGTCACTACATCACCTTTTTTTTGTTGTAATTACTTTCGAACAACATAAAATTCCGTGGCGCTTGTAAATGCTTGTACATTAGACTGGGTTGGCCAGCTTAAAAAAAAAAAAGTTGGCAATTACCGACTCCCATCCACTAGTTTGAAACCG
>NW_016226281.1:0-1350 GCF_001687245.7 Rhagoletis zephyria
GTGCTGGGATATGCGTTACAGCTTCGCAAATTTTACCCCTACCGAAACATCAAAAAAGTTCCTCCGATTTTTGTTGAGAGCTATATTCAAAGCTTAGCGAATGAAATAAAAATAAGAAAGCAATATATAGGAAAGGAAAATATTATAATGCCTTTTGACATTTTAACCCTCCCTCTCCTTTAATGGAGAAGTCACACAAGAGGCTTTTCNTTGAGAGCTATATTCAAAGCTTAGCGAATGAAATAAAAATAAGAAAGCAATATATAGGAAAGGAAAATATTATAATGCCTTTTGACATTTTAACCCTCCCTCTCCTTTAATGGAGAAGTCACACAAGAGGCTTTTCTTTTCAGTAAAGGCATTTGAAATAATGAAGGCTGTTCAGGATCTTGTGCATATGATCTTGCATTTGTATATTTCGGTGCTTTTGTGAATTCACAAAAATGAAATGCAANAATGCCTTTTGACATTTTAACCCTCCCTCTCCTTTAATGGAGAAGTCACACAAGAGGCTTTTCTTTTCAGTAAAGGCATTTGAAATAATGAAGGCTGTTCAGGATCTTGTGCGGTTGGCGTGGTACCGAGAATAAAATTGGTAAATGCAATTCCCATTGTAAATCTAAGACCATTTTCTCAATATCCTGACAGCTCAATAAAGTATTTTTTTAAGGTAATTTTTAATCGTACATTCATGGATTAGCGACCACTGTAGCCTACGAAAATAACCAACAAGAGCTCCGCCTATAGGCTCTGTTATGCATGCACTGCTATACCATTTTTACGTAGAAATGAAAAACCAACAGACTTCTACGTAATGCTGTGCGTTGAATAACCGCTTACGCGCGAAGCTCATTTAAAAGATTGCTTATGTGTAGGGCTGCCAGATATCTCTGTTGCCAAACCGGGACACTTTAGGGAGGGCCTCTCGCTCCCTTCTCTTTCATTTCGACGTGCGAAAGGATGTAGTGAAATTTTATTTTGACAGACAAAAACAAAAACATAAAAACATGAGATCATGAGATCATTACAACGTACGCCAACAAAACAAAACCACTTTTCACAACTAAAGCAAAGAGAATTTTTCACAAGGCATGAACCTTTTTTTATTCTTTATAAAAATACAGTTTATACTAAATATATAAAAAACATATAAATACAATTG
Organism: Rhagoletis zephyria; assembly: GCF_001687245.7. NCBI lineage: Eukaryota > Metazoa > Arthropoda > Insecta > Diptera > Tephritidae > Rhagoletis > Rhagoletis zephyria. The sequence continues at coordinate 1,163 of NW_016226281.1, forward strand.
TTAAACTTTGTGCTAAACTCGGGAAAATTCCATAAATTTGCATACAAATTTGCAATTCTAATCAGACTTTTTATAAAAATTTTTAAAATGAATTTTTAAAGTGAAGTGAAAATTATAGTTGATTTTTGGTATTGTTTTAACTGAGAGCTTCTTCCATACAAACTATGTTCGATAATTCTTTTTATATG
>NW_016226282.1:0-1350 GCF_001687245.7 Rhagoletis zephyria
TCGCTGCAATGTTTTACTGGAGAAGTTACTATACAAACCTATTGTTGCACGACATGCAGTGTACACAAACATAAATACATGCATATGGGGCGCACAATCGTCAAGTGTCGTATTTTTAGCTGCGACTGCACTATTTTTACCAAACGCGGATTTACTAGGAATCAAGAAGGAAGAACCATGCATGGAAAGAAAATTCAGACTTGATGGAGAGTGGAGGAAATGGAAGCGATCTTCCAATTTCTCATTCAATTCCAAATGCCATGCAGTATTCATAATTAAATTTAAATTTCTTTATGATGGAATTTCCTAAAAACTAGTTGCGTTTAAAACGACTCATAGGATATGCTACTCCTTCTATTAAAAGCACAAAAAATGTCCAATGCGCAATTTTTTCGTTTCAAAAATTTTCTATTTACATATGTATGTTTATATGGATGATGCATTGCATACATATGTACATTTATATATAGATCGTTAATGCGCAAATTTATAAATACAAAGCAATCGAATGCAGCGCCTTGCTTGTCATCACTAAATTAAAAAATTTTTTAAATATATGTACATATGTATGAATGTATTCATAAAGCGACGTGCTAACTGACATGAATTTGCAGTGGGTGGTGGTACCTCTGAAGGGGGGCATTTCAAGTCACAATTTTGATAATTTCAACAGGTTTAGCCATACATGGTGGTAGTGTCATAATTTTTTGGAAATGTGACATGTCTCATGTACAAATGTAAGTATGTATAAATTTGTATTTGATTTGCTTTTTAATACAGCTACAAAATATTACTCCAAAAACATTTTTTATACAAATATTTTGAAAAATTTATTTACACAATATAAAATACATAGTTCACAAATCGTTGAATGGATATACAGTGAACCACAATGGAGCTTTCACTAGACTTTTTGGCCTTAAATGGCTGCTAATAGAGCTTTTGAAAATGTCAGCTGTTTCAGAATTCACCGCAAGCTTTCGCATTTATTTCCCAAGCTTTATACATATACATATGTATGTATCTACAAGTTGCAGCACGAGCTTTCGAAAGATGTGGTAGTTGTTTCAAAATGTGCTTTCGAAAGAAGTGATGAGTCTAGGGAGTTAACCTAGCTTTTCGAGTTTCCAATGTGGCTGTTGTTTCAAAATGGGCTAAACGCCTCCACAAGAATTGACGAGCTTTAAATGACATGTTATTAGAACAGAGAGCTTTTAATATCTTTACAAGCAGTATATAAAATGTACACAAAGCTTGACACGTTTGCCTATGCAGTGCTTACTAAATATTAGATTTTTGAAGTTGTGCGAAGGGCGATTTTTATTCATAAAATTTCTTTAAAAAAAAAAA
>NW_016226283.1:0-1350 GCF_001687245.7 Rhagoletis zephyria
AAAAAAAAATTATTCAAATCGGTTCAGCCGTTCTCGAGTTTTGACGAACATACAGACGTGACATACGAACACAACATTTTTATTAATATAGATTGTATGTCCTATTTGACCTTCAAATGACCTCGAAGCTGACATTTGTAGGTTAACGGACCTCGGATTCGGGTTCAGCGAAGGTGAAACCTTATGTATATGAATTTTCAGGTTTATTCAATGAACTTTTCCCTACTTGACCTTGACGAACCTGACGTGGTGGAGACTAACGGACTTCGGATTCACATTCAGCGTGTCGAATAATATAGGGTTATATAGGTTTGGTTTAATATGCATAAACTTTTTTTGTAAACCTGTGTAATATATGCATATACTACGTGCAAAGCGGATGAATAAGTTAATTTTTAGTATGAAAAGTAGCAAAACATTTCAAACATAAACCAACATCACATTTTGCACAGGCTACTCGTCCTATGGTTTTACATGCTTCACCAGCATCGAGCTGTCAATTAAAGACCACACAAAGTATTTGGGAGTAGTCTTGGATAGTAAGCTGCTGTGGATGCGCAATATTGAAGAATGCTGTAATGCATGTAAAAGAATGCTGTGAGTTACTTGGGGTCTCTCACCTGCTCTAATGCATTGTTGCTACACAGCAATAGTCAGCCCAATACTGCTCTATGGCGCTTTGGTGTGCTGGAATGCAGCAAAAAGGTCCTTATGCCTCGGGCCAATGGAGAAGGTTCAGCGCCTAGCGGCACTGTGCATCGTGGGAGCGCTGAGGTCGACGTCGGCAGCTCTTTAAAAAACCCTCAGTTTACCGCCCATTGGCCGATTTGCGGAAAACCGTGGTGCGAAATCCGAACGTAGATTGACGGCCATAGGGAAATTAAGTTTCAGAACCTTTAGGCACCGCTTAATTGGGGCGGGAAGCACAAGCAGCACAGACTTTGTGGCACCTAGCTTTAAGTGGAAACGAGCTTTTTGCACAACGATTGGGGAGTAGGGATGGCGCAAAAGAATGAAACCTAGCCATAGATCCCTAAACATTTTCACGAACGGTTACGGGAGTGGGTACAGGAATTTACTGCACGGGAACTGAACGTCAGGCGGACAGTAAGGCTACCTGACCATTGCAGCGTATTTCAAGCAGAGGTTTTCGCAATGAGGATAACTGCAGAGCTAGCCTTCACTGAAACGACAGTCAATTCAAAATTAAACCTATACCAGGCGGCAATTAAGGCAGTTTCCTCATATAGTATTTCATCCGTAAACGTCCTTTGCAGCCTATATATCTATTACACTTACATTAAACTCGATAGACAGCAAGGATCTGACGGAAGCGTAAGAGTTTCAAAA
>NW_016226284.1:0-1350 GCF_001687245.7 Rhagoletis zephyria
TAATTCGTGTAATACATAGTAGAACCTCCTATTTTCGTATTATATACATGCTTTAGGAAAAAAGATAAGCGAAGAAGCACAGTTGAGATCACGAAAATCCACAGTATTTTTCTCCGGGTTTCAAAGGTGCTAAGAGTGTAGCTAAAGTACTAGTCCCGTAAAGCAGCATAATGGTAATTGTTAGCACAAAAAATCAATTTTTCAGAGTAAATATTCTGAATTGTAGAGAAATTGTATAGAATTCGTGAAAGATTTTTTAAAATGAACCAAACTGTGCACACTTCGATTCTTTTACGAAATTGCGAAATAAAATTGGTAATGCTGCTAAGTGAAGAATTTCTTGCAGAATTTTTTCAGAATTCTTTTTTTGAAAATACGTAAAAAAAAATCGTTACAGAAATGAGATGCTCCTAAAGATTTCGTTAAGATTTCGGAAACGTTGGTTTGCAGGGTAGATAGATACATACATACATATATCCAATCAATGTAAATATCAAAATTATACATAAGAGTGTGCATTTTCCGGCTCGGCGCCACACGCAAGCAAACATCAATTCAATTCCGAAAAAATATATGAGTCAACAATTAAACGATTGATTCACTTGAACTACGTTCGCTTAAGCAATAAACTACAAATGAATGAATGTATGCGTGTATGAAATCACGCAAATAAGACTACTACTACTTCATCTTCGAGACAAAGAAAAAAAAAAGAAAAACATCACAAAATTATACATACTTAGTGCCGAGCACGTGGCAAATTTTGCGGTGATGACGACAAGCACGCTCACTTTCGAAATCAACCGACTGCAACCACTACACACAGTTGGTGTGGTGCCGATGAATNCATTTGGAAATTTTTAATTTGCATTCGTTCCGCATATTTGTACGAATTTGTGTGGCGCGCATCCCCGTTGCAATGTCAACAATTGACACTGTGTATTTTCGTCTATAATGATAGTTTATATTACGCATACGCCATGGTTTACTTGTCTTAATGTACCTATAGATATGTGCACTTCTCTGTCTGCATACATATGTATATGGAAATGTATTTTTGTGCCATGGCTTGTTGAATGATTCGGTAGCTGTTTTATATGTGTGTATGTATGGATTTGTACTACTTGTATTTCATTTTCCTCTTTGTGGTGAACACGTTGAACTGAGTGAATTTGGCTAGCTTCCAAATTACTTTGCTGGCCAACTTGGACGCAATCCCCACTAGGGTCAGTAGCATATGCACGACTATTGCTACATGCAATTAATGCCTTGATTAATGAACTTATTTATATATATGTATTTGTATATGTATATATACAAAATGTGCTTAAGCCAAAATTAATTATAAAT
>NW_016226285.1:0-1350 GCF_001687245.7 Rhagoletis zephyria
AGAGAGAGCCGATTTTACTCTCTAGTTTTTCCCCAACTTTGCCAGAGAATCGAGTACGGGAATACTTTCTGGTAAATTCTGGTAACTTCTTGCGATTTAGGGAACGCAACTTGTACAGTTAAATCCGCTTAAGTATCCCCCCGCCTAAGTACCTAAATTTTTCCTGCCCCATTTACCATTTTACTTATAATTTTCCCCTTTTAAGTGGTCCTTTAAGATTCCTTAAAATCTTGACATATTTTGAAATTCAGTGGCACACATCTTCGGTAAAAAATTCTAAAAACTCAACGGTATTTTTTTAGCCACTTGAAACTTGCACATTGTTACACTAAAGTTTAATGGGATATAAAACCGCATACTCAAAAAACACTTCTGAGAAAAAATTTTGAAATTTTGAAGATTTTTTTAAAATTTGAAGCTTCGGTTTATATGGTACTTGTTAGGGAATGAACTGCATTTTAATTGATTGAAAAATCCTAAAAATTAATAAATAAACATAAGTGGCAAACAATATCATTTTGAATTTGGTCCTAAATAATATGTCGAACTTAAAAATGACATACCACAGCATTATCTATTTTTTTAAATAAAGTTTTTCTTTATTTGCTTATGTGTTTAAATAATGCTACGATATTGGTTTTAAACTATGTATACTTTATTAAATGTTCATGTGTTATTCAAGTAAGTATTTACGTATTTTTGTAAGTTAGCAGGAAGATGTAACTACATCAATAATTATGTTCGCTCAAGTACCCGCATCGAGGTAAGGGGGTTTTACTGTACTTTCAACATGGGTTGGCAGTACTTTAAGATCATAAGAATGGGCAGGCACCCCTCAATTCATTTTGTATATACTGTAAATAAAATTCTGTCAAAATTTCAAGTCATCTGAAGTATGTTAAGTAATCGGTTTGACATCTTTAATACCTAAAAACGCATAATGAAGACCGCTGTTCAGCAGACAACCCTCTGGATCTCGATTTATATACTATTAACAAGCTAAGCTCACAAAAAATTTCAATCGATCGCGAGCTCTTGGTCTATATGTGAAAGCATAACAAAGTNTATGTATATGTATTTATCAGGGCGTGCGTTCAGGGCTTAGCTTAGCTGATATCGCGGAAATTTTTCGCAATTATAAATGTAAGCATTTTATTAAGTTTTGTATCATAACATTTTCATTCATTAACCATGAAACCGTCCGAGCATTTGTTAGGAACTATTGTGCAATTGCGAAAAAGGTGCTGTCGATAAACAAAAAAAAAAAAAAAAATTGCGCTAATCAAAATATATATTTGCTCTTGCTTTTATTAGTACCCCATAGTGACTAGTTAATTATCTTTATTTGCT
>NW_016226286.1:0-545 GCF_001687245.7 Rhagoletis zephyria
AATGGCAGTTTCAATGTGTAATTTTAAATGTGTTTCGTTATTTTGTAGATCTGCTTTACTTTCTCGGTGCCTGTGTAGTGAGAATGAGCGCGGAGAACCATTACACTACTGTGAATATGAAAATTTAATGCTGCTGCTACTGCTGCTGGTGGAGTAGAGGAATCGTTTTGCTTAATTATTTAGCACTTCATCGTTTATAAACGCTTGAGGGGAAATAGACGGGAATGGGAAGATAAGCAGACGGTCGGGCGACAGTAGATGAAGTGAAAGTCGGTGCTCCTCTATTGCTCTTGCGAGGACTGTACCGAAAATAGTAGCAGAAGAGTGAATTTGTGAATTATGGAACCAGTTTTCAGCGTAAATGCGCCATCTTTTGCGAGAGAAGGCAAGTGCTTTTTTAAAGCGGCCAACATCAGAAACTAAAGAAATAAAGGGCATTCTTGCGTACTAAAGGAGACACTCTCAGGGGTCAACTGATGAGTGGTGGTAGTGTGCTGGTGGTGACAGTGGTGATATCAGTGGTGATATCAGTGGTGATGACGGTG
>NW_016226286.1:632-1350 GCF_001687245.7 Rhagoletis zephyria
TCGTCTCTGATCGCTGTCTGCCAGTGGACTGGCCCTGCTCTGGCAACATGGGTTTTGTGCCCACTTCAAGACTGCTCTCTTGGCAAAGGCGTCCACTTCTCCAGCGCCCGTCTCCTGGATCATCATCATCTCTTCTCTTCCTCATCGTTGGCCATCCTCGGCGACTTCATCAGATAAGTATTTCGGTTGTTGTGTTTCAGTTCTCGATACTTTGTATAACCTTTTTGTTTTCATTTGCAGATCTTTCTGGTGCACTCTTCCAAGCAGTGCCCATCATCATCACCATCACCACCATCGTCTGCCTGCCGACTGGAAGACGGCCGAAGACGACTGCCTGGTGGCGCGACGGACTTCGAGGATGGCGAGAGGACCGACGACAGCACAAGTCGAGGATGGCAACACCGACGAGGCAGCAGCAGCAGCGGACTTCGAGGATGGCCGAGTGGATGGACGACAACAAGCAAGTCGAGGATGGCATCACCACCGGAGCATCATCATCATCACCATCATCAGTCTTTGGCTTGGACAGCCGAAGACTTTGTTTCTATTTGTAAAACTTTGTATTGTTTAGATGATTGAGAATGAATAAAGACATGTTTGAAATAAAGTTTGAAAAGTGTTTTATTTATTGGTAAAAATACAAAAAGGAAATGAAAGAAAGGAAAAGAGAAGGCAGCAACCCATGGCCTCCTCTCCCTGTACTTACCCATCCGCTTCG
>NW_016226287.1:0-1350 GCF_001687245.7 Rhagoletis zephyria
TTTACTAAATTTTAATTGCTAACGCAGTAAATACTTTCCCAGTTTTTTTTCTGCATGGGATGCAGCTTCCTGTTCGTTCTTGCTCATCAACCCCAACCAACCAACCAACCAGCCAGCCAGCCAGCCTTCACCCAACGAAACGGAGGAACAAAACGCAAAGGCATAGAAAGATTTATTCGTGTAAATAGTTCGTTCTGTAGGCGCATGTGTACGCCGCCTATTGGAAAGAACTGTTTGCGTCTTCATTTTTGTTTCAATTCTCTTAGCGCATTTACTTAAAATAGATAATGTCTAAAAATAATTTCAACAACAACAACAGCAACAAAAACAAATGAAACCAATGGCAAACAAGGCAATAAGCACTCAATTGAGTTGCGGTCGCTGATGCCGTCGCTGTTGCTGATGCTGACGCTAACGTCTGATGTATACCCCGTATGCATGTATGGTGTGGTGTTGCCACATCGCGTTGATGATGATCAGCCGCAGTCGTGCTGATCTCTGTACACAAGTATCTATACAACAACTCATAGGGTACTCGCACTACAACATTACACGTGGCCTAACTGGTGCAGTGCGTAAGTAAATGCGCGTGCTGGCGGTGGGAGGNTGTATACACACATACATACATAGTACATAAATGTGCGCTCACAGAAGGGAGCAAAGTACAAACAAAGATCTTGAGGAAAAGTAGCGTTTTGGGTGGCAAAGGTGATGGCGGTGCCGACAGAGTGCGAAAAAATCGGAAATATACAGAATTATTTGCAGCAATGCTAGCTACACATGTACACACATCGTCGATGTTTTTGCAAAACCGCCTATCTTACGGCACTCAAATTTTACAGGAGAGCGAAAAAATGGTTTAATCTTTGAAGGTATTGCCTTGCTGATAGGCGGTATTTTCTCTAGCTATTATTTTACAAATTTTTAAATTAAAATTTAAATTAATTAAAATTTTTAAATCTCGAGGCATGGAGTTCAGGGTTACCAAATCTCATTTTTGTCACAACGGCGATTTCGGCGGTTTTACAACTAGTCGATGGATGGGCGGTTTTGCAAAAACATCGACGATATGTATGTATGTATGTATACAGAACGAGTAAATAAAAATTGGATTTTATGTGTGCACACGAAGCGACGAAGAGGCAGGTAGCACGAATCGCAGAACACGCGCGGTGCGGTGTGTGTGTGTGTGTGAATGAAGCTATTGCGGCCAGAAATGTTTTGAAGATGTGTAGGAGGGAGGAGTTGGCTGGGCGGTTGGCGGGCGACTGACGACTGACGACTGACGACTGACGACGACAACTGACTGTTCAGCTACATATGCCGCATATGTCTTTTTACATTAAATTT
>NW_016226288.1:0-1350 GCF_001687245.7 Rhagoletis zephyria
TATATTTTTATTTTTATATTTGTCTTTATCCTGGTATTTGTCTTTGTTTGTCCTCGAAACTATAGGTATAGGTATTCACCATACTTACTACCTTTTCTTTTTTTAATTAATATATTTCTTTAGTTTCATTTTACTTCATTTCTTAGGTTTTATTTCTTTAAAAAGACTAATTTTTCTCAATTATGGTATTTTTTAATATCGTTTTTAGTCATTTCAATCGAAAGATCAGGTCTTATATATTATAGTTTAAAAAACCTAAAAACTCACTTTTATTGCAATGTGAACTAAAAAGTAAAAAAAAATATAGAAATACAGATTTCGTTTAAGAGAACTTTTGAAATCAACATAAAATCGGACTAAAATAATTGACAATAAAGTCAATTTTACCGGAAAACAAAACGAGTGGTGCTTGATAACAATTGTGTTGAACTTTTCATTTTCAGTTTAGTAATATTGAGTATTGTCAATAGTAGGACTATAAATTCTAAGATGCACCCAGTTCCTTTTTCATTAATGATTTCTATTTATGTAAAAAGACCTGACCTTTCGATTGAGATGACCAAAAACAAAAAAAGGAGTAGGTTATCAGTTAGTCGGAATATTTGTTTTCTTTTTATTTTTATTTTTAGATTTAATTTACTTCATTTCATTTTTCATTGTTAAAAAAAATACTATTTTTTATTTAAATAAATTTTTAGAAACTTATATTGTTTTATTTTTAACCGACTTCGAAAAAAGGAAGAGGTTATCAATTCGTCGGAATTTTTATTTTTTTTTATGTAGGTTACCGCATAACTTAGGACCATTTGGATTGCTATAATTCTTCTTTTAAAGGAAAAGTCGTGCCACAGAGGTGGTCCCATTCTAATTTGATTTGGATCCGATCGTTGGACATGAAGAGATTAACGGTGCGCTTAAATGTTTATATGAGAATTGAAGTAGGTTTCGTTTTTTGCCTAAAAATTACTTGTTTAAATAAATTTTTTTATTTTTAAATTTAAATTTCTTTTAATTGTGTTGATTTAAAAAGAAAAAAAGAGGAGGTTATCAGTTCGTTGGAATATTTTTATTTGTTTTTTTTGTGGATGTTGTTGCAAAACTTTGAACCACGTTAACCTATTTCTATAATTCTATTTTTTTAAGAAAAGTTGTTACCTCACAGGTGGTCCCAATCCAATCATGAAGAAATTAACGAAAATCTTANACTTGCTTATTTTAATTTTTATGAGTGGGAACTAATTTAAAATTTATTTTTCTCTAATTTTTAGGTTTTATGGTTTTATAAAGAAATCCTACAAATATTTTTTTTATGATTGTGTTGCTTATTGGCCGTTTAGTATAATTTAATAT
>NW_016226289.1:0-1350 GCF_001687245.7 Rhagoletis zephyria
GAATGGTTCGTAAAATCTTGTTTCGTTGTGAAAAATGTGTTCGTATTATGAACGAAAGTTTCATACATTGTACAAAAACCAAGACTACGAATGTTTTTCGTAGCACTTTTACGAAATTTTATTTTCAGTGTAGGCTTAAATTAAAGCTAGAACTACAGACTAGAGCTGTCAAACGATCGATAGTGGGGCCACTCGATAGTTTACGATAGTTTGGCTGCACTATCGATACTATCACTACTATCGAATTTTTTTTTACTATATATTAAGCATATTTTCTTTTATTTCTATAAGTGTACAGCAGATGCGGATGTGATTTTCCAAACACATGTAATTGGGCTTCAAAATGCTGCTTGCTGCGACGTCGACACATGTATACTATCATCGTCTTCGTGCGTCTTACGGTAATTGACGATTGACTGATGCTTCGCTGGTATTTCGGCAAAGCAAATCAAATCAGTTGCTGTTGAGAGTGTTCGGACGCAACAAATTTTATTAGTGGTAAATAAGCATGAAAAATTGTGGTACATTCCAAAACAATGTGGTAGATTCAAATAAATAAATTTATAAATATGTTATATGCACTTGTGGTCAGCTGATTAACTTAAGTGACATTTTGACCAGTTTTGGCTATTTATATTTTTTGTTTATTTAATGTTTATCTTTTTTATGCTGACGGTGCTAGGCATTTTCTTCCACAGNTACTTTTCCAGAAACTCTAAATAAAAGCCAAAGCGACAGAATAAGATGCTTTTTTTAGAAATGATCTATAACTTTCTGATAGAAAATAATTTTCTCATAGACAATACTAATTTTCGTGTTAATGTATATTACTTTCACCAACAATACATTTAATAAAGAACGCTGCTTTTAATTCCAAAAGCTTCAGTTCTCGATCACCCTCTTTCACATTTTCACAATGACTATGACAAAATTTGTAATATCTTTTTAAACAAGACATAACATTTCGACTCATAACGCAATAGCAGATCACGCAGTGCGTATTATTCGAATAGTTGCGCAGTGAAGTCTTCGCAGTAACTTATTTGATTTGCTTTGCCGAAGTGCTAGAAAAGCATCAGTCAATCGCCAATTATCGTAAGACGCACGAAGACGATCATTCATACATGTGTCGACGTCGCAGCAAGCAATGTTGTTTTTATACCCGAGCGCACTTGTGCACAAGGGTATTATAACTATGTTCACATAACGGTTGTTTGTAACAGGCAAAACGAATCGAGATAGATATAGACAAATGTATACATAANTTCATACATGTGTCGACGTCGCAGCAAGCAATGTTGTTTTTATACCCGAGCGCACTTGTGCACAAGGGTATTATAACTATGTTCA
>NW_016226290.1:0-1350 GCF_001687245.7 Rhagoletis zephyria
GCGAATGTTACAACTATTGATGGATCGTCCTTTAAGCCTAACCTTCAAAAAATTAATGAATGAATGAACGTTAAGAAAACTTCGCCAATCGTGTTTCCACTTTGAGAAATTCTTCGAGTTATTTATGCCAAAAACATGCCAATCCTTCCACGTTGGGAGCTTCCATTTGATGCAGGGGTGCCCTTGGCTTCAATGTCTAATCATAAATGTAGGGCCTGTATGTATTTTCAGTGAAGCATCAACGGCATACTTCCATGCCTTTGGATATGCTCAAGCAGTTATAAGGCTAGCAGGGTTCATCAACCCATCAGTTTAAAAAAAACCCCAAAATGTTTCATAGGTCTTGCCTTGTAGAATTTCCCATTCCCTCGATGAACCCCAATCCGCGGCCATGCAGATGGGCCTTTTTGTGGTGCCAATGAAGTCAACATCTTTCGTATAGGCCATCAGCATCGTATTCTTTATGAAAGTATTTGAAGGCGTGGCGCTTCAGATGAGCAAGTGGCTTATCCTGTTGGACAGCAGTGTAAAGGAGTCGTACAAAGGTGAGTCGGCTACTTTAAAACCCTTTGTGTGGATGGCGCAGACAGCATTCCATATCCCTTAACGACATAAAAAAGTCTAACCGCGTCAAATCACAGTTCCAAGGTGGGCCATTTACTTACACGAGATGGCTTATTGCACGATTACCGAACCTGACGCACAAAAGATCAATTGTGGCATAAATTATGTGGCATGGCGCACAATCCTGCTGAAACCAAAGGTCGTCTAAGTTCATGGCATCAATTTTTGGCCTCAAAAAATCCTTTATCATGCCTTTGTGGCGCCGTTGACCGAATGACGTTTCCAACAGCATTTTCAAAGAAAAAATAGGCCAATGATGCCACCGCCAAAAATCCGCACCAAACTGTGACATAGAATGCATTGGCTTCTCGATGATCACGTGCGGCGTTTCCGATCCCCAGATGCGGCTATTTGGCTTTTTAACATGCCGCCGAACTAAAAATGCGCTTCCACAGAAAAAATAATTTTTGGAGCTAAATAGCTTTCCATTTCGAGTTCTTATGCAGCTTCACTTCTTTATACTACTCTATATAAGCTTAGTGGCGATCTCAAATTTGCACACTGCATACTGTAGGTCGATTTTTTTTTAATTTTATTTTTGTTCTAGGTATTGCAAAAAATTTACAAACTTTTCATCAAAGCACCAAAAGGCTTCTTTAATGTCGATACAAAAAATTTTTGATGAAATCTTTACCTTTCCTCTTACCTTGAATTGCCGACACTAACTATCGACGACGACAACAAGGTCACGTTGAACAAACTAAAACCGCAAGTCAGCAAGTCTGC
>NW_016226291.1:0-1350 GCF_001687245.7 Rhagoletis zephyria
ATGTATTTGTTAATTACTTAGCTAAAATTAGTCACCAGAACTGAAGCGACCGATAAATCTGGATAATTAAAACAATGGAAAAGCAAAAGATAGTCGCTGACTTAGAGAGCAATCAAAAATTCTAAGAAAAGTAAAACAGTATTTTGTAAAGATAAGAAAGTTTAAACTAATAACCCAATAAGCGTGGAGCTTCTTTATTTAATTAAATTTAGGAAAGTACATAGGAAGTACATACTCAGTACTATCCCAGATGAAGCCGAGGAAACACAACAGTTCCACCTCGGCTAGCTCGCCTAGACTGTTGAAGAAGCGTGAACCCAAGTGCTTGAATCGCTTTGTCTGCAGACCAGGACATCGACACAGATAGTGGTCAACTGACTCTTCCTCATCCTCATCACGGCAGCCTCTGCAGAGAGTACTTGTTGGTATTCGTCACCGTTGAAGCATTGCAGTTATAGCACAGTGTCTTGTGATGACGCAGAATCTATTGAGTTTCAGTGTGTCCCTTGTTTTTTTCCTACTATGCCGCAGCCATAATAATCATGTGGTCTCACAGTCTTTCCGTTTGTTCCATAAGTCATTCGGCCCGGCCACGGCTCAGTCACGCCAGCGTGTTGCGACATTTCCGTACAATTTTCGATTTCACTATTTTAGATCATATTGCCTTCAGTTACAAAAATAGTAACTTTGTCTTCGGGAACTCTACTACTGAGTAAAAGTCTAGTCGTCGTCTCTATAGCGTAGATTTTCGCTTTCCATCTTTGAACCGTCAATGTATATTGATATACCCCCTCTACTATTGGTAGACCTGAATCCCACACATCTCCAGTAGGGAACCTAATGGGTATTGAAGGCCCAAACAGGTGCAATATAATCATTGCTGACTTCTATGTTATTTTTAATTCTATTGAGCTGGCCCCTTTTTATTGCATTCACTGGTCTGATGACTGCGGTTTACATCTCATAGGTGACGTACGGTAATAGTCTCCATTGCTTTTCAAAGGTCATTTTGCATGTGTAGAATGCTGCTACAGATTTCTTGGCTCTCTCCTCTAAATTTTTTTCCCAATTAAACTTGGAGTCCAAAATAATTCCGAGGTAGTTTGCCTCTGAGGAGGGTTTCTAAGTAGTTCCCCTTAATTCATTCCGTTTGGCTCACTTAAAGATATTACCTGGTGCACTCTCCATTAGTTCACTTATCGTTGAGAGGAATTCGCCAGTGATAAGTATCACTAAATCGTGGGCGTAGGCGACAACCCTTATTCTCCTAGTTTTAAAAATCTCCATAATTTCATTCACACCCAGGGGACAGATTCGTTCTCTGCTCCTGGTGGTTTTCCTTCTCACAGA
>NW_016226292.1:0-349 GCF_001687245.7 Rhagoletis zephyria
AACATAGGTCATAAGCTATCTCTGTGCGAAATGTCATGCAAATCTGTTGTCGTTTCCGCGTATTAATTTAATTAAAACTGTTTAACAGGTGGCAACTCTTCCAAAAAATTAGCCTATTTTCCACTGTAGGTCATAAGCTATCTGCTTGCAAAATTTCATGCAAATCCGTTCAGACTTTTCTGCGTATTAATTTAATTAAACTTTTTAGCAGGTGGTAACTCTTAAAAAGAGTAGCCTATTTTTCAACCAAGCTCATAAGCTATCTGTGTGAAAACTTCCATGCAAATCAGTTCACTCATTTCCGCGTATTAATAAAATTAAACATTTCTAACAGGTGGCAACTCTTAAA
>NW_016226292.1:359-1350 GCF_001687245.7 Rhagoletis zephyria
AAGTAGCCTATTTTCCAATCTAGGTCATAAGCTATCTGTGTGCAAATTTTCATGCAAATCCATTCAGTCGTTCCCGCATATTAAATAGATTAAACTTTTTAAGAGGTGGTAACTCTTAAAAAAAATAGCCTATTAACCAATCTGGCCCATAAGCTATCTGCGTACCAAATTTCATGCATATCCGNCAAAAAATCACCCTATTTTCCACTGTAGGTCATAAGCTATCTGCTTGCAAAATTTCATGCAAATCCATTCAGTCATTTCCGCGTATTAATATAATGAAACTTTTTTAACAGGTGGCAACTCTTAAGATAAGTAGCCTATTTTCCAATCTAGGTCATAAGCTATCTGTGTGCAAATTTTCATGCAAATCCATTCAGTCGTTCCCGCATATTAAATAGATTAAACTTTTTAAGAGGTGGTAACTCTTAAAAAAAATAGCCTATTAACCAATCTGGCCCATAAGCTATCTGCGTACCAAATTTCATGCATATCCGTTCCCAAACATCCAAACATACAAACTTTCACATTTATAATATTAGTAGGATATAGATTTCGTTGATAATATGATCACGTCGTTTGATAATAACTATCAGTGGCGTAGCCAGGATTTGGCTTTGGGGGGGATGAAAAAAAAATTTCCATAGATAACTTAAATTTGTGACACATAATGGCTAGAGGCGTCGCCTGAGTGCATTCTTTCATATATTTATGTATGTGCCAGTTTTACCGTTATATATTTTTTTATCTACTCCTTTATTCCATGGGGTCTTCATGCTTTATTTAAATTTAAAAAATTAAATTACTATACCGTTTTAAAAATCTGAAAATTCACTGCGGGAAATTTTTTTTCTCTTTTTGTCTTCGCCTTCTCGTTTTTGCCTTTATAAGTTTTGAAAAAAGGTTTTGAACGAACCATTATATCACATTTCTAGGCAAGTGTTGAAAGAATATTTTCGATACGAAATTTTATTAAAACAAAATGTCGAAA
>NW_016226293.1:0-1350 GCF_001687245.7 Rhagoletis zephyria
ACAAGAAAGTGTTAAGAAATCTTTAGTTTTAACATTAAGAGTATTTTAGAGGTGTTTAAAGAGAGTTGCCACCCGTTTAAAAACGTAAATTCTTTAATAAGTGAAAAATGAATTGTTAAAATATTGGTATCAATCGAAATGGGTTTTACAAAGCTTTATTCCTGCCACATGTTCAAAATATCAAATTCAGCTTAAATCATCAGTTTACTAAAGTATGTATAACACTGCCATATGAAGGCTATTTAGGAACGATTTAGCTTGAAACTACTTTTGAAGGGGGTTGCCCCTTTTTAAAAAGTCGAAAAATACGGGTTTCAAGCGAAAGAGTGTTAAGAACTATTTAGTTTGAAGAGAGTTGCCACGTATTTAAAAATTGACATTCAAATTATTTAATAAATGAGTTACTAAAAGGTGGGCATCAATGGAAATGGGTTTGGAAAGCGTTTTTTCTGAAATATATTTAAGAGCGTTTCCAACTGCCGAAAAAATCGAACATAACTTAAATTAAGGCAATAAGGAGATATGTATGAAATAAATATGTATCACCATTTCACTGTCAGATGAAAGGGATTGAAGTGGTTTTAGTTTGAAAATATTTTGAAAAATGTTACAATCTATTTGAAATGTATATAAATATAAATAATATAATAATAATTTATAAATATATTAAAATATTGGTATTGGTAAGCGGGAAGTTTGGTAAGGCATGGAAAACGTGTTTCTTTAAAACTCACCTTTGTTTGCTGCGACTAATCTTGTTTCGACAACCACTAACTCGATATGCTCGCATGAAGACCAAAGATCACTACAATCATTTACATAGAAAACAGAACGTAAATATGTACAAAGTCCGGTGGTATAGATAAATAGTGCTGCCCGGAAAATGAGAAATCTAATAAGCGTGCAAATAAAGTGCCTGGTTCAAGATATATAAAGAAGAATTGGTCGAATTCTGGATCTCCAGGTTCGCAACGCCGTATAACGAATCTCGCAGGAGTCAGAAACTGGTTATACAAAATTTTAAAGAAACTCCTGGAAACCGTAAAATAGAAACCGACAATTGCAAGATCTATTTAGATTTGAGCCAAAAGGAAAAAGTTTACTCAACATTAACACCGAAACATACGTATAGTTGTACATATTTATACAAATATATATGTATGTATATACAGAAATATGTTTGCGCATATTCGCACAAGTGAGTTGGTGGGTATCATGGCTTCATTCACAAGTGCTTAAGTACTTTTATTTATCAAAACCTCCATGTGCAAGCGTAAAAAAGTTCAAAAGCAAACGAAATGAAACTCCTTCTGCACATTTGAATGTTAAATCTTTCATAAAATGAGCGGT
>NW_016226294.1:0-1350 GCF_001687245.7 Rhagoletis zephyria
TTTCATTTAAAAATGGCCTCGAGCTCATTATAAAATTGTTGAATATTTTCTTAAATTTTTTATAAAGTTTGAAACGGCGATTAATATGGTTTCGGTTAAAAAATATTTAGAAATAATAACAAAAAAAAAAATTAACGAATATAAAAAAAAATTAACACGTAGTCATTTGTTTGAGTCACTGTGTATGTAAATGCACTTATATTTACATAAAATATATCAGCTACATGTGACAATTAAGAATGTGCTATGAACAAATTGCATTTAAGCTGTATGCATTTTAGCAGCTGTTTATATAAAAAATGAAAAAGTTGAGTAATTATTTTTTAAATTCCCGAATGACACCTATTGCAGAAAAAATTTAGGTAATATTTTTAAATAGCACAGCAGTTATCATTTTGACAGAGTCACAGTAAATACTACAGGAAAAAATGAATGGTCTACGTGTGCTTGTGGCTATATTGCTGCTAAGCAATGTCTTTGTAAATATTTTTGCGGTTAAGGCGACATCAGAAGAAGGTAGGCGTGATAATGAAATAAAAGTTAATAAAAGGAATGTACAATGTACATACATATTTATCAAAGTAGTTCTCAAAAATGTAAAGACTTTTTGAAAATGCTAAAGTATTTTAAAATTTTATATTTGGATGTTTATAATAAATATTTGCAGTTTGCAGTCAATCCCTTATAATTGGACCTTGTCGTGGTATGATCCCGCGTTACTACTATAATGCCGACTCGAAAAGCTGCCAAGGCTTTAGTTATGGTGGCTGCCACGCGAATGGGAATAACTTTGAAACTCAAGAGGACTGTGAAGATAAGTGTATGACAGGCTGAATAATATGCTGTACATACAAGGATTTTTCCAATTCTAATTTTACTTTCTCAAATTCAGTGACATATTTGATGTTGTTTAGTAAATCAAATATTTAATATTTTTTTTTTATTTTGTATCTCTTTTTATTATACACTTCCTTTTATTATATGTAATAGCTGCAAAAACAAAAAAAAAAAAAACAAATAAAAAAATTCGAATTTTAGAAGAGGAACATATGCATGTACATATCCATCATTTACTTCAAAACAAAAAATACAAAAATTGTGTTAAGTAGGCAGAGATTGCCCCTGCTCCTTCTTCTATGTTGTGTAAAAATTTCAAAGATGTATTGATTATAATAATACCGGTAATTACCGGTATCCCACTAGAGCAAAATATGTATTCGTTTTTACTAAGGGAGTATTTATACGTAAATTCAAAACTTTTTAAATTTTTTGAACATTGAAAAGCAAAGAGAGTTTGGGTTATTTTCAGGGACCGTAACGGTTATAAGTTTTATTATAAAAATCACTTTT
>NW_016226295.1:0-1350 GCF_001687245.7 Rhagoletis zephyria
CTCGTGAATAAATAGGAAATTGTTTCCAATTACATTTACATTACCTAAACAATATGCACCGGCACCAAATTTTCCTCTTTGTGCATATTATTACGCGATTGTAGATTAAGGCAGCAGTTCTAATCAGCCAGGGCTAAAAAATAATGAAGTTATGCAAATAACAGTAGATACTATCAATCAAATCGCGAATTTAGAAACCACAAATCATCTTCAAAATACCATTCACTTTGGATACCGAGAATTCTTTCGAAAAAGGCAGCTCAATAAAAAAGACACAAATGAAGGCTTGCTTCTTTTGAACGTTTTATGTTTTATTTTATTTCAACAAATGACTGATACACATACACGAATATACATACATACCTAAGGGGCATATATGTATAAATATTAAACATCGAAGTACCCCCGCGCGCTGTCGCGTGGCACTATGAAATTTTTTAAGAGCTATATTTAGCAGCCCTGTAGGGAGACACACTAGTACCGAGCAGGTGCGGTTCTAGAGAATTTATATCCATGACTAGTTCGTGTTAATTCTCTTTTGTCTGCTAGCAACTGTCTAATTTAACATTGCGATGTCCTAAGAAGTGTCACGTGTCAATTTCCCCGCTGCATCCCTTTTTCAATAGTTCCAAACCAATTCCAAAGTTGGTGGATGAGATGCAGTTAGGAAAATTCCACTAATTTTCATCAAAATTTCAACTTTTTAATCTGAATCTTCAGCACATTTTTGGATATGCAGTTTTATATCCCATACAATTTTAGTCCGTCGTCGGTTAAAACTTGCACTTCGACCTATTAAAATTGCATACCCAAAAATGTTCTGAAGATTCAGATTAAAAAGTTGAAATTTTGATGAACAATTTGTTGAATTTTCCTAATTTTTTTATAAAGGTTGAGACTGTGTTTTATATGTTTTTCGTTAAAGCTTGGACGCATTTTAAAGAAAAATAACAAAAATAAATTTAGCTCGAAAAAACATTGCGAACATTTAAAAAAAATCAACTCGTGGTCTTTTGTTTGAGTGACTTTATATTTGCATACACATTTCTTTAATTTGTAGAAGAAAATGACATGTGATCATCGAATCAGACTACTCGATCACATTAACAAAAAAAAATCAGAGTTAGTGCAAACAGAATCCACTTAAATGGGAAATGTTGTTGTTATTGCTTGTCGTTTGAAATTCGTCTCCGGAAAGTGGCAATGACTTCAATCAATAAAGTTGGCAACAAAATTAAAACACAGGTGTCAGAAGATGAACCCCATCAGACGAAAAAAGCATATTAAAAATAAAATAAAAACCTCCCAACAAGCAAAATAAACTTAAAGAAAGTTTTTTTTAAGTTTTCA
>NW_016226296.1:0-813 GCF_001687245.7 Rhagoletis zephyria
CTCTTCTCCGCCGTCGCTTCGCTCCGGCGGGTAAAGCGTCTTAGACAAGGGCGGGGCGGGTGAGTGCAGTGCAGTGGTGGTGGTGCTGATGGAGCGCAGTGGTGGTGCAGTGGTGTTGTAGTGGGCGTTCCGGGCCACTGGGCCCCGAATCACCCAACCAAGGCCAGAGTGCGCATCAGTAGGTCGAGGCGAGTCGAATGGCACTTTTGCTGGGCCCCCAGGCCCAACNGCGACAAGGTTGGCCAAAAGGGTCAACCAAGAGACGCTTTTCTCCGCCTTCGCTTCGCTCAGGCGGGTAAAGCGTCTTTGACAAGGGCGGGGCGGGTGAGTAAAGTGGTGGTGGAGTGCACCGGAGTGCAGTGGTGGTGCTGACTGTGCAGTGCTACTGTAGTGGTGCTTCAAGGGGCGTTCCGGGCCCCTGGGCCCCGAATCGCACAACCAAGGCCAGAGTGCGCATCAGTAGGTCGAGGCGAGTCGAATGGCACTTTTGCTGGGCCCCCAGGCCCAACAGGGCCCGAGCTAGGCCGGCGACAAGGTTGGCAGCCAAGGCCAGTCAAGAGACAGCTTTCCTCTGCAGGCGCTTCGCGCCTGCAGGAAAGACGTCTTAGACAAGGGCGGGGCGGGTGAGTAAAGCGGTGGTGGAGGTGCTGATGGAGCGCAGTGGTGGTGCAGTGGTGCCAAAGTGCTGATGGAGTGCAGTGGCGGTGGGGCAATGCAGAAACGCTTCAGACGCCCAAAGCGCAAATCACTCAACCGAAACCAGAGTGCCCATCTCCACTTGCAACCTAGTCAAATCTTTTTAAAACGCCAAAC
>NW_016226296.1:839-1051 GCF_001687245.7 Rhagoletis zephyria
GTTTGCACTCACTTGCACTCACTTGCACTTGTTGCTCTTGCCCCCTCTCCAGTCACCTCACTGAAACTGGCGCACTACAACTCGGTTACAAAATGAGCATTGAAAATTTTAATAAATCATGGTGTACAATATTGAAACATTGTATTTCTCTAGTACGACTGAATGGCTGAATGAATGAATGATCGACTGCTGCTGTTGCTGCTGTTGATAGA
>NW_016226296.1:1061-1356 GCF_001687245.7 Rhagoletis zephyria
TGCTGCTGCTGCTAGTGATGGCGAGGATTTGCTGCCACTACTGCTGATGATGGTGATGGTGATGGCGGGAATCTGCTACTGCTGCTGCTGATCATGTCCACTACCACCTCCTCCGCCGCCGCCGCCGTCTTGCTGGCCGGCTACAATGCTTAGCTGCAGCAGCTGGCCGCAGTTGAAGCACTGCAGGCGCAGTGTGGGCAGCAGCGTCAGCAGGTCGCACTGCAGAGTGGCCGCCTTGCACTGCAACTCGGCCACTTGAGCCTTTAGCTGGGCGTTCTCCTCCTCCAGCGCAGTC
>NW_016226297.1:0-1350 GCF_001687245.7 Rhagoletis zephyria
TCTATTTTGGAACGCATTGCCGTCAACCTTTGGCAAGTTTGCTATGGAGGCAAACCGGTTTCGGCCTTGTGCCATCTTCAGTGTGGTTTTTCGTTCTCCAAAACGAATAAATAAAAATGTACTTCGAAGCTACACAATACAACCTCCCTAAGCAGAACCTCCAGTAATTTGAAGTGAAGTGAAATTGAGAGCTTTCATTCGTATAATTCCATTAAAGCTGAAACGAGGAAATATATATATGTATGTGACAGCGAAAATACCATCCGCCACCAGGCTTATTACTTAAATAAGTTGGTAAAATTTTTGAAAAAACTCCATGAAAAATAGCGACTTTTGGCATTTTCAAAGCTCTTTTTGGCATTTCCTTGGCTCTAACGGATATTTACTTGGATATGTAGGCTTCTTTCGCTTAACTTTTCAAATCAAAATTTTACGTGCTCCTAAATTCGTAAATCGAAATATTTTCAAATAGTGGCGGTGCAAAAGAAGAAATGAAAGCATACAATTTCTTTTAAATCATAAAACGCAAAAATATGTAGATAAGTGAAAATTGGTACCCGACTAATAATTCACTCCTCCATTTTTATTTTGATTAAAGGAGAAAAAATAATCATTTTTAAATTCAAGGTCACGGCTTATATACCCAACATTAGCTTTTTCAGAAATGGAATTTTATTTTTCTAGAACTCAAATCGAAGTGAACAATGAGAAAAAATAACCGACTCAATGCACACAGCTTTCTTCAAACTGAGAGGTCTGATTTATTTTCGCTCTATATTACCCACAAAAATAAAAAATAAATTTATTGTTTTAGTTATTTTATTTTTGTCTTGCTAACTTCTACTTGCACATTGACAAATGTTAAGTTAATAAATTACATACACATCTATTATTGAAACGTCAGGAATAAGGGGCAAAACAATTATTGCAACTACAGCTTCAAACGACAAATACCCCTCCTACCACATATAGAACATGCTACATAAATATTTTTAACGTTAATAATTATTGTTTTGCGGTTTTTTATTATTATTATTTTTTTTTGAAGGCGGCGGGGATATGTCACAAAAATTATTTCATCTTCCTAACTGTGTAGTTTTTCATTACTTAATTCTTTATTATTTTTTAATAATACAAATATAAATATGTATGTTATGCATTATAAGTCTCATTTCATGCATTTCTTTTGCACTTACATATGTACATATGTACATATACTATGGGTTCATACTCGTACATACATACATATGTATGTATGTTTATGTATGTGCATATATGTATACATAAAATAGTTGATCTGTCTGAGTGTATGCACGGATGCTAATACATGTATTGCAAATTCGAAATCAA
>NW_016226298.1:0-1350 GCF_001687245.7 Rhagoletis zephyria
TAAAAATTGCAAAAAGTGGGTCACGTAGTATGGGTACGTTCCCTTACCTGTATCTATGCATTAGGGATGTTAATTTGTTAGATTTTTACGATCCTGGGATTTTCGAAATCTCACTATTACGGGATCCCGGGCATAGTCTGGCATTTAGATATTCATTATTTTTCAATACTTCTTGAGAAGCTCTCCTACCATATAATAAATAATTAATAAATGGGTTTGAAATATATTTTGTTATTTAAAGTGGAAACTATTTCATTAGTAACAAAACTTTACTTTACCGTGTAAATCTATTCTATAATAATTATATAAAGAGAAGTCCCTTTTTTTGTAATAGGAAATTTCGCGAGAGGCTGGTCCGATTTTCATGAAATTTTGTATATAAATAGCTTTTAGGAATCACCATGTCATAGGCCAAAAAAATTAACTTTTTCCAGGAGGTGGACCAGGGACAAATTTATTCGAAAAAATCCTATCAAGGTAAGGATTTGTTTGAAATTTGGTACTAAGATAGCTTTGTGCCTAGATTAGCATATAGGATCCTTTTTCTGGGAAGTGGACCAGGGACAGATCTATTCGAAAAAATGCTATTTATGGTCCCAATTGCTTAAAACGGCAGGCCCCTGCGTAAGCCCGCGGGTACGGACCGGAATATTTACTGTTAGCATGAACTCGTGCGTGCATGGGCGTTCAGTAAAATTTCATAAAAGCACGAATAAGCACGAAAAAGCCCGTTGCTAATACTACAAATTTAGAGAAGCTTTTGTTTTTATCAAAAAAAAAAAATACATATTAAAACTCTTTTAATAAGAAAAAAGCAAAAAAAGGAATATTTGGAAACCGATAGAAAAAGTAAGATACTTAGTAGTTTTGTGTACATATCAGTGCATAAAATAGCTTCCACTTTTTCTACTTCCCAGAAAATATATTTTAAAAATCTTTGATGTAAAAAATTGATTTGCTTAAGTACCCTGTAGAACTGGGGAGCATCGTACGATTGCTCGGTGAGTACTCCCTTGGGAGCATACGAATACTCCCCATTGCTCCCTATGCTTCTGTGTATAAGCATGTAATTTTGTATACTCCCTTTAACATTGTATGTCCTAGGAGGGGGAGTAATCCCTTTTACCTCCTAAACGAGCGATCGGGGAGCACACNCGGGGAGCACACACAGAAATATCATCCCACAAACCTCCTAAGGGAGCAATACGGGAGTACTCCCATAAAATCCTCCCCTATCCATCCCAAAAAGACACAAAGGAGTACACATAGAAAAACATCCCACATTCCTCCCGAACGATCAGTAAGGGAGTGCTCCCATGAGAGGCGTCCCGAAAGCCTCCTGTACGAGTA
>NW_016226299.1:0-1350 GCF_001687245.7 Rhagoletis zephyria
TTTTAAAAAGGTTACAACCCTATTCAAAGCCCTAAATAAACATTCCACATATTTCATCTACATACATCTGTAAGGGACATTTCTGAGTATAGAGAGTTCACGCAAAATGTCGGTTTTTCATTTCATCAAATTTCAAATGACCTTGTACCGCTCAAAAACAGTTCAAACTTCAAAAAATAAAACCTTATTGCACCTCTACAGGCCCTGCTCCTTAATTTGACATCTCTCATAAATCCTTTTTTAACCCATTTCGATGAATAACCATCTTTTAATGTTTCATATAACTTGTTAAATAATTTGAATTTACCTTTTCCAACGGGTGGCAACCCCCTTCATACACAAAAAAAATATATATAAATGCTTCTTAACACTCTTTTGTTTTAATAATTGGTATAACTTGTGAAGAACATAACTAAATTTTAATTTTAAAATAGGCGGCAAACCTCGTCAATATTATTTTCCTCTGCTACCTTCCCTTTCGTCTGGCATTCATATGCTGTATATTTCAATTTTCCAATTCTGCAATTCAAATTCGNGGATGCCCTTAAGAGGATAGAGGGAAAGCGATGCCGGGAGACCAGAAGATAAGGGGATAGTAGGGAGAGAGGGGTGAAAGTAAGGGAAAATGACGAGGCTTCTTGTAAGATAAACGCTCCGTACAGCGAGTGCGAAAAAAGGCTCTTAAACATTAGGCTCGCAAAGGCAGGGCACCAGACCATCATCCTCTATGCTGCTGTTGCAGTAAGGGTCATCGATGATCGCGCAATGACCAGTTAGCACTCCAACCAATAGCGAGAGATGTAACTGGCTTAGTCTGAAGAATTCACCAGGCCGCCTCCGGCCTACACATGGCCAGAAGGATTTTGCCACCTTTCATTCCAAAGTCCAGGTGAAGTCCCAGACCTTCTCTATCTGGAAGTAATTCCTAACGGGTTCCATGTCTTACCAGATCATCGGCCATGCAGTTTCCAGCGATTTCGCTGTAACCCACATAAGCTTAACAGCGACGTAATCCGATGCGGTCGAAAAGGAAGTCAGACACTATTTCACCGTTTTCGAACGCACCGTCAAGGAGCCAAAAGCCTTGACAGCTGCTTGGCTGTCGGAATCAATATTCACCTCGTTAAAAGGTGTCATACTGGAGAGAAACCAATCCGAAACCTTTTTTATTTCCGTTAACCTAAATTTCAGACTCATGGAGAGTTCTTTGCAGATGACATCTCCACCTACCTTCCCGTTCGGTTTACAAGACCACGATTCCGGATACTGTTCCCCAATTTCAATCCCACCTAAACCTAAATCTCAATCTTAATCTTAATATAATTTTAATCTTTTTTTCATCTTAACATT
>NW_016226300.1:0-1350 GCF_001687245.7 Rhagoletis zephyria
TTATTATGACGACCACGGCAAATGTTTAAATGACTACGATTTGAGGGCACACACCTGGAATGTCCGGACCCTTAATGGGAAAGGTGCCTCTGCCCAGCTGGTTGGTGTCCTCGTAAGAACAAAAGCTGACATCACCGCCATCCAAGAATGGCATGTAAAGGAGCGCAAATTTGGTGTTGGATTTGTGGTGGGAGAGAGACTCCGTCGCACAGTGTAAGATTTGACCCATCTAGCTGCCTTTAATTCTGTAATTCGAAATGTATTGAAGATAGATTAATGAAATTTTGCCCAAGGTACGTTATAAGATAGGCGAAGCTTTTTACAAAAAATTGGTAATTTATAGTTACTGTCATGCAAATTTTTAAAAATGCAAAAACTGAAATATTTAACTAACTACAAAGGCTAAAATGCCCAAAATTGATATTTAGAATTTCCCTATAACAAGAAATTATAAACTGACAGAAATTGACTTAAAATAAATATATATATTTTTTTAATTATGGGCGTGGAAAATATCGATAAAAAAGTCAAGTTGGGTCAACAAAATTCCGTTATAAGTTCAATATTTCTTACTCTATTTACAAAAATGGGATACCATTGGGAAGGTAATGAATCAGGCTTTCTCTATGAGAAACGAAAATATAAGAATTTGTCTCGGTCGAGATAAAATGCAAATGAATTACTCGAAGAAAATGAAATTCCCAGTAGGCCAGAAAAAAGAAAATTTCATCAAAACCTGCACTTTCCAGCAGCTAAAATTATGTGGTTTAAAGTCTAAGAGGAGTGGCAAATAAACTGAGATACAAACTTTATCGAATAGTGGCGGATAACGAGTTTGCGGGTCTAATGAAATTAATAAATTGCTAAAAATAAATTAAAGTTAACATCGTTTTACTTTAACATGGAATACACAGTCCTAGTTTACTAAAATCCCAAAAATTTATATTCATTAAAAAGAACATACCCTAGCAAATAAGACCAAAATGGTATTTTAGTAATTGTTGCATAAATCACATAACACCGACAAAATAAACATTGAGATTCAGTTTCAAATATAAAAGTTTAAATATTATTGTGCTCGGTAATTTTCCAAATCAAACCCAGTCCCGCCATACACTTTGATTAAAATTGTTTAGTTGTTATTGTTTCGTATTTATCAGGCATTTCTAAAAACATTCTTGACGTTGTTTTCAAATTTGGCGACACAAAATAATGGAATTAATCTTTTCTAGAATATGGAAATGATACACTGTGCGTCGCCGAGTACTGTCGTTCACCCCGGTGGACGCGCGTCTAGCCAAAATCCGCATCAAAGCGGGATTCTTCAACATCTCGCTCATCTGCGCCCAT
>NW_016226301.1:0-1077 GCF_001687245.7 Rhagoletis zephyria
TTTCTTTTTCGCCTCAATAAAACATTAAAAGTGCATATTTTAAACATCGCTTTTAAGGAAGATTTTGTGAATTTGCGGTTTTATCGGGAGTGTCGGGAAAGGATTTCNTTTTTACAGATCTTCCCGATACCTCCCATCCCGGCCAATTTTAAATCAGTACCGTGGGTCCCGCGGGTCCCGCTATCCCGCGCCTATCTCTAGTGTGGATCCCTTATCCAACTCATTCAAAATATAAGCTACATTCGTAACTATTCGAATTCAGTGATAGCATGAATGCAATATTATAAAGGAAGGATACTTTGTCTTGTAGAAATAATTTGACCTTCGGGTTGCAAACCTTTTTGTATATACATACATATTGCAGCAGTTTAAAATCCAAAATTAGCTTCTTAGCTATTTTAATTAAATTATGTTGTTTTGTACATAATAAATGATTTGTTTGATACTAAGCGATAAGCCTGCAGATTTACGATGCATGTTTCTCGAAAGTCAGAAAGAAAATAGGATAAATCTAAAGGTTTGATTATGCACACTTCGCATAACTTCGCACAATCACTGGTACCATTGCAATCGAAATGTCACTTAGGAAAATGTGAGGTAAAATCTAAACTCAACAGATCGCAAAGTTTTTACACGTTCTGATAATATCTGGAGTACATACAAACTATATTCAAAGCACAGTTTTAAATTTATGCGAAGTTGTGTGAAGTAGGCATAATTAGACCATAAAGCGAAAAAAACCGACTTCAACTCTCATATAAAAAAAATATATATATATATATCTCATGATCCACTGATCGGATCTTAACCACGGTTGACGTGGTCCAAAGTTATGCGGTAACATACATAAAAATAAAAAATAAAATTAAAAAAAAATAAAAAATATTCCGACGAACTGATAACCTCCTCCTTTTTTGGAAGTCGGTTAAAAAGTGAAAATATTTGTATAAAGAGAAATGTCAAAACAAATACAATACTTTACCGGGCCGTTACACATTCAATTTTCCCTTTCAATTTTCAATACTCTCACACTTTTTCACTAACACACTCTTATGTATTGCTTGAATGGGCAACTTG
>NW_016226301.1:1157-1350 GCF_001687245.7 Rhagoletis zephyria
GCATTGGCATGCGAATTTTGTGAAAATAAAAAAATAATAAGCTTATGCATGTTAAAATGTTAATCTACAATGGAATTAAAATGGAAAATGTTCTTCAGAAGCTAGTTAGTTACATTGTTTTCCTGAAGGCGACATGTTGATAAAGAAATAGCTTCTCAAATTGAATGCAGCCTACGTAATGACTTTCAATTTT
>NW_016226302.1:0-1350 GCF_001687245.7 Rhagoletis zephyria
CTAATGCATGAAAATCCTAACCTCAAAAAAATCACCCGTTACATTAGGCAAGTACTTGGTTTAGTAGTAGTTTAGTAGTAGGAGCAGATCTACTCTAGCTTGTGTATTTACAAATATATACATATGTGTATGTATTTACCCAGATGAAAAATGCGAATGCATTACCTTTTTCTGCCAAGAAAAGATTAACAGCTACGGTTGAATGAAAAGATGCATAGCAATGTGAGCAAGCGGAAGATGTGTAGTTTTGAAGCTACAAACAAAANGTTTCACCAACCTTGGAGAAATTCATAGTTCTCAAGTTGATATCCAACATCATTCTCCAACTCTTCTCTAACCGACGCGCAGATACGTAAAAAGTGATAGAGAAACGAATTTTTAATTATCAAGTGAAAAACTAAAGCGGAAAATTACCAACAAAAAGTAAATAATCTAAAAGCATCTTCAAATAATTAAAAAAAAAAAAGTAAAACGCGAATCAAGAATTACTGTCGGACTGTATACTGTGAAGTGAATTATTGTAATAAAAAAATAATATTTAAATTCATCTATGTACATATGTCATTTCAATCAAAAAGGTATAACTAATTTTACTAGTTCAATGATATGTTTGAGACCAATTGGAGAATTACATTGGAGTTCAAGTTGAGAACTAGCATTTTCTCAACTTGAGAAATAGTCCTTTTTTTCATACAAAGAAAAATGCCCTTTTTGTTGAGAAGGCTATGATCCTCCACTTGAGATACTGTTGAGAAACAACGTTGGAGATTTGAGAAGTACCTTAGTTCTCAACTTAACCTCAAGTTGAGCTCAAACATAAATGTTTGTTGGGAAGTATGTCTTTTTCAGACGTTATCTCAACAGCTGTATGTAGCCGAATGGATGCGTGTTCGTTTGGTCACGATTTCAAACCCTATGGCACAGACGTTTATTTTTTTATTTTTTTATTCTGTAAATTTGTATTTATATGTAGCTTTTAAAATTACGTGCGACACATTACTTTCGTATGACAACGCTGTAGATAAATTCTTGCATCTTTTCGTGGATAGACTATAGGATCCATCCATTATTTTTAGCATTTCCAAACATTACTTTTCTACCATTGAGTACTTTCAATAAATTGTTTGTGTGAACAACTGCGTTCCTAAGTATTTGTATAAGTACTTAACTGTGCATGTACATTTGTTATGCACGACTGTCATCAAATCGTAATGCTGTTTTGTCTGTTTCTTTATGGAATTTGCCAATGTTTTTATGTTTGTATGCATCTGTACTAAAAGCATCTTACCTCCAAATGAGGTAAAAAAATTTTTTATTTTTTTTTTGAATTTAGAACATTCGTAAGCAAAT
>NW_016226303.1:0-1350 GCF_001687245.7 Rhagoletis zephyria
CACCAAAAAGTTAACCATCTCAAATCGAACTTAACCACATCACTAACTAATGCTGTCCACACTGTGGTTTATAAAACAATACAAATGTAAAGAACAGTGTTCGGGTCTTAAAAACTCGATTCAGGACTAAATCGCTGCAAAAATTGGAGCAAAAACAAATTTTCCGTACTAGATTGAATTTTTTATTTTTGTTTCTGACATTAATTGTTTGACTAAAATATTTTCTATTCATGCAAAATAAGAACGCGGGGCAATGTAAGGATAATATGTTACATATTTAGGTAATTTNCTATATATAAATTTCATTCTACATATATTTTTTAACAACTTAAGTAAAGTTCTGCATCCGCCAATTTGTACAGCCATACATCAAAAAATAACGAAGTTACTTTATAAACGCATTGCTATGAAAGAGTTACTTTTTAACAGTGAGATTTGTGAACACTCAAAAAACGGCCCCAAGAGGGGCATAACATGAATGAAAAAAACGGATAAGATTTGCAGTCAAGCGGAGTAGAGTAGATTTAAATTTTTTTCAAAAACCGGAGTAAATCTAACCTAATCTTAGTTGGGTCCAATTTTATTAGGGAACGAATTCTTTACATTTTAATGACCCACAGGTGGCGGGAAAACACAGGGTTGTATCAGACTTTCGACGTGGTTTCGAGTTGGTTAGCTTTTAACCATCTCAGTGAAATGGTTAAGTGCTGTCATTTTTATATGGTGAAACTACGCTAAATGAAGTGGGTTATCCGGATAACCAACTCAACAGCCATAACTACGTGGTTAGCTCCGGTGGGGACATGGTATTAAGGCATCACTACAACTCGTGCTGATGATTTAAAATCCACATAAAAGCCTTCTGTATGAGTAGGTGTTAGTGTATTTTTTAAATTTTTTGCCACAAAATTGTATTGCGATACTATCTGATAACCGCGCCATTAGGTAGCAGACACGTAGTAAGTACTTGCTCAATATTAAAATTTGTACAGCTTAATGCAGACGGATTTATGTGATTAATTGAATATTTTCATAACAACTTGTTGCATGAAACGATAAATGGATTGTGTACAATCAGAGGCCTGCATAAAGTCATTCTAAAATCCGTATTTTTTGTCGAATTGCAAAACTGGTGTTTCAAATGAGTGATTTTTTATTTTAGGCACCAACAAATTAATAACAGGACGCCTGGTGGTTTTTATAGTCTACGTTCGCGCTTTTGTTAACTTTTCGTAATTGTTATAATTTTTTTTTTTGTTCATTTTTGGAACCTCGCAAATATGATGGAAGAAAAGCGAATGGAAAAAGTGCAAAAACAGAATGCAATTTTTGCAGAAAGCAGTAGCGAGT
>NW_016226304.1:0-1350 GCF_001687245.7 Rhagoletis zephyria
GTGACTTGAGACGATTTGGGTATTCACGAAGGAGAGAGCCACAAAGAGTTCACCAAAAATGTGTAGTGAAAGCAAACACAGACAATCAACTGATAGTGGTTGTGTATGCCTTTTGCCCGCACCGCTCAATGAGTCGCAATGGCCGAGTGGTCAAAGCATTAGGGTGGCAGCCGAGAGGGTCCGGGTTGAAGTCCTCCTCGGCCGTAGAGCATTTTTTATTTTTTTTTATTTAGTTTTAATTTAGTTTATTTTTTTATTTTTTTATTAGTTTTATCTTTTTTTAACAATCTTTAGATTTTAATATTATGAAAACAAAAAAATTGATTTTTTTAAACGCATTTGTATAATATTAAAGCATTTTGGTTTATTTCTTAATGAAATTCTGGTTGAACAAATTNAAAAAAATAGATTTTTTTCAACACATTTGTATAATATTAAAGCTTTTTGGTTTATTTCTTAATGAAATTCTGGTTGAACAAATTTCCTCGCATCCTTTTCGCGTTTTTTTTTTATAAAATGGAAAGAAATAAGCTGTTCCNAATTTAGTTTATTTTTTTATTTTTTTATTAGTTTTATCTTTTTTTAACAATCTTTAGATTTTAATATTATGAAAACAAAAAAATTGATTTTTTTAAACGCATTTGTATAATATTAAAGCATTTTGGTTTATTTCTTAATGAAATTCTGGTTGAACAAATTTCCTCGCATCCTTTTCGCGTTTTTTTTTTATAAAATGGAAAGAAATAAGCTGTTCCTCCATTCTTCTATTTTTTTGACCGGCTCTTAGCCAGCTGACAAATTAGTGACTTATTTTTGAGACTAGAGACGTGAGGCAGCGTACTGAATACCAAATAGTCTTAAAATCCAATTTCCCCACCAAAAGTCACTATTAGCGACTAGAGACCGCTTACTGAATGCCAGGGTTAAATACACTCTACAAAATCTGTTTAAAAATGCGACTATAAATCGAGTATATTTTTGTTTATTTTTAATTTTTTTGGTAAGTTTACACGATGAATATGTATTTTTCTCGTTTGCACATTTTCGTGTGTAAAAATCCTTTTTGTTAGTGGCTTTACACAATTCTAACGGTGAAATCAAACAGCAGATGTGTATTTTATAGCTAGTACACACTTTCTTAGTAAATTTACGCACACAACAGCAGCTATATTACACTCTAAAAAGTCCGAAATTTAAACAAACTATTCGTTGAATAATCGTGCATGTAATTTCGCGAATAATAAGGTAGGNCGGTGAAATCAAACAGCAGATGTGTATTTTATAGCTAGTACACACTTTCTTAGTAAATTTACGCACACAACAGCAGCTATATTACACTCTAAAAAGTCC
>NW_016226305.1:0-1350 GCF_001687245.7 Rhagoletis zephyria
TTTTTTTTTTTATGGAATTATTTTCATGTTTTAAATCACATACATGTGTATTAAAATATTTAATTTTCTCATGTATATTAAATATTTGTCGAGCTCAAGGCTACATGAAAACCAAACACGGATTTTAGATGGTCCTCTTCAATAAGGACACAACTCAAAATTTCATGCTTTTCAGTATAGCCAATTAAAGTTTTTACGTTTCATAATTTAGCAATAATATGTCTTGCAACGTAATTTTTGTGGATTATTTGCAGGCATTCTGTAGGACAAATTTATAAGCTTTCAAATTATAACTGATTTGTAAAGATTTAGGAAAGATTAGACTAACGATTAGAAAAACGAAATAGGTAACTATTATTAAGTAGGTAAACGAAAATAAATGCACTGGTATTACTGAACAGCGGCACAAAACGAAAAATGTCATTATTTCCTAAACAAAATTACTAAGTAACGATATCCTCTAAAAGCAGTTTTTGATTTGTGCCAATATTCATAATAAATGTGAGACATGTGCCATTGTTCAGTAGTAAGGGTTGCCTACTTCGATTTTCTGACTAATGCCTCAATAACGTACGTAAGTATGCAGATATGTATGTCGATTTTCTACAGAATAATGTGCCCATTTATCACCCTAAACCGCTAAATAACTGAAGAACATGAAATTTTTAGTTGTATCGATTTTTTTTATTATTGGTGATCTCCTGAAGAGAAAACGTTTCCGATCGAAAAATATTGATTTTCAAGAATTCTATACCATTTCTACGAGAGCTTGTTTTTTCGCCTTATAAAATACATGCAAAACTTTGAGCGACCTTTAAATATTTTTTGATTTCAAAATAAAAAAGGGGTATAATTGTTTCGGTATAGAAAAATCCTAGGGGGTGCGAGCATTAAAATTCCGACTGTCCTTTTTTTTTGATCACCCTAATGTACATATGTACATACAAACTGCAAATATGGACAATATCAGAGAAAGATGAATTTGACGAAGTAGATTAAACGATGAAGTGTGACTAATATTAGAGTACATTAACTTTAAAGCATATAAC
The DNA here is from genome assembly GCF_001687245.7 of Rhagoletis zephyria. NCBI lineage: Eukaryota > Metazoa > Arthropoda > Insecta > Diptera > Tephritidae > Rhagoletis > Rhagoletis zephyria. Next base: position 1,050 of record NW_016226305.1, read on the forward strand.
GGAAATGCAATAAAATCACAGTAACACCTCTGACTCCTGTCGAATTAGTTAATTATTTAATAGTTTCCAGTCGAATAGGTATGTATGTATGTAAATGCGGAACAAATAGCTCATGAACTTTATCATTGATTCAGTCTTGGGTATAAGATTACACAAATAAGCGCAGTATAAATATATAAAATTGCAATTTCCTTTTGAACTGAGTATTTAAAAGGAAGTTAAATTTTTTTGCACATTTGTATAAATGTACACACATACGAGTAAATATGTATGTACGTAGATATGGATGCATTCATACAGT
>NW_016226306.1:0-1116 GCF_001687245.7 Rhagoletis zephyria
TTGCGCGATTGCCTCATTTTTTTAATATTTCGAATACCGCAAAAATTAGTTGAACTTGTATTATGTGGCTCATTTTGCTGGAACGAATTCGAAGTTGGTAAATTTAATCTTCGAATCCTTGTTAAATAAACAGTGGTAAACTCTTTTTGGCGGTAAAGTGTAAAAAATTATAGTTTAAAAAACTAAAACCTCCCTATTATAATTGCCATTCGTACTGTCATCAGGTATATAACGTGAGAATAGAAATCGCTGCATCTTTTAGGCGCATCAATATTACATAGTTACATCCCGAGCTAATAAAAGGAAGGTAAAAAACAACAGTAAGTGAGTATGCATTGCATATTTTTAGGACCATGTTTTCATTCGCAGTTAAACTTTCAAGAGCTCTCAAGAAAAACGAAAAATTCACATAAAANCTATCGAAATTTCTTAAAACAGTTTCTTCTCAAGAAAAAAATGCTTGTATATGTATTTCTTAAAGAAAATTTACAGCAAAAGCAAAGTGCTTTTTCAAGCAACAGAAATAATAAAAAATATTTATTGTGATTTTTCTTGAGAGCTGGATTCTAAGCTTTAAGATACAGTTTGTGTTTGAGGTTATTAGCTTTAGGGGGGTTTGAACGCCTAAACCCACCCCTTGTGTTGCACTGTTTGGACATTCTGCTGTAAACATTTTCCTATTCATAAATCAGTTTTAAACTCTTTGCTTTACACACAAGCACTTACACAGTCCAGTACATCATTAATATTTTGATTTCCATTCATTTTACTTTTGTCTTTGCTTAACCGATTCAACAAATGGCGGTTTTGACATTTATTCTTCTTCTGCTAGCTAAATTCTGCCTTCCACTTTTCCAGTAAAAATTTGCAGGTTGCAGTAAAAATTGGTACTGACTTCTTGTTACTATACACACCTAATAATATTAAAAAATTAGGAGCGTTCCTTATCTCCCAGAAATAGTCAGAAAAAGTCCGAAGTAGTCAGATTTAGTCCAAAAAGCGTTCCTTAACTCGGAAATGACAGCAAAAATGAGAGAGCAACAGCCAGTGAGAGTGACTCTCATCAGTCCGAAGTAGTCAGATTTAGTCAGAAGAATTTTTTCTGGCAAAATCCTG
>NW_016226306.1:1187-1350 GCF_001687245.7 Rhagoletis zephyria
TTTCCATTTTTATTTGACGTTAGCTTTGTTGTTGCCATTCTTTGGACTAAAAATTTGGCTTTTTGCGTTCCTTTACTTTTTCTGTTATTCTGTTTTAGTGAGCGCATTTTGCTCACGCTCCGGCATTTTGACACTTTTCAGATTTTAGTCCAAAAAGATAAGG
>NW_016226307.1:0-1350 GCF_001687245.7 Rhagoletis zephyria
GTTTGCAAAGCAAAAAGTGAGGTTGAAGTTGACATTTTTTGCAACTTAAGATTCAATTTTCTTAAAAACTATAAGCCTCCGGAGGCGGGGACGGGGGGTTTCAGATTTACAATCACAAAAAGCTGCTCAAAACCCCCCTTTTTTTTAAAGGCCGGGTTCCATATTGGAAAATTTTCCCCATATTTCTCTTAAAATTGGGATTTTGTTTGAAAATTTGGCAGAGAGAGAGAGTAAAGTGGTCCTTATAATGCCATCTTTGGTGTCACTGTTGCAAGCTCGAGTAACTAATTTTACAGTCCGCTCTGCTGCGAGCGCTTGGCATGTATAAATGGTGAAGGACCATTTCGGCACTGTGTTGTCAGCAAGAAAAAGTTTGTTTATTAGTTCTTCGTTTGTTATTAGCCTAACGACTGGTGGGACAGTAATAGAATTATCAGTGCTCTCCCAAATAATAATTTTTGTATAATCATCAGCTTCAAAGTTCAATTTGGGTATAATATTATATCGGATGGATTGACAATGATTTCCCGCCTAATCTTCCCGGGCAATTAATAACTTATTTAATGCATCTTGATGAACTGCCCGTCGAGGATCAGCCATCATGGCAAGAAGAATATTTTCTTGAAGTGCGAGGTATGCATTTGTCTGAATGGATGAATAAACTATAGTTTGGGATTAGTCTCAAAGACATGACCTTGACCATTAGCAATGTAAGACTACGTTCTGACCCTATACTGCATGCCAATATAGACTGTAAGTATATACTTATGTAACTATTTCTATGATTTTGTTGTTGGCTATGACCTATGCTTCTTTAAAAAATATAGAAATTTAATTTACTTAGATACAGTAGACACAGCTGAATTAAATCGGTAAAAATCAATGGTGAAATTATTTTGACTTCAACTGCACATTTGATTCGTATTATATACTTTCAGCGCTTTCTAATAAAAAAAGTTTTGCTTTGAAATCTTGGATCTCTCATCTTTCATGGAGAGGTACATCATACCTTTAAAGTCAGCTAAATCCTCATAAAAAATCGGAGCTTAAATAAAACAGTAAAATTACTGGTTTTATTTTATTTGAATATTATCTACTACTAACTTTTATCGAATACTTATATTTACATAAATACATATAGACGCAAATAAAATGCTCAACTGGAAATTTTGTCAACTTAAATCTTCCACAGTTTTACATAGGCAGTTAAAATAAACAAATTAAATTTCCAGAATTTTGCTGCGTAAACATTTTTTGTTAGTGCGAATTTCGTTTCATGCAAAATCACGCGAATACCTGATATTCCTGATACGAAACTAAGCGGGAGTTACTATATTGTTGTGAATGCAT
>NW_016226309.1:0-1350 GCF_001687245.7 Rhagoletis zephyria
GCGAAACGAACCGAAAAACACATGTTAACGTTAATGCGCCTTTAAAAAATGAAATCGCATTTTAAGTTGCCAACTTGTCTACACACAGAGCAACAAGTTTACCAACCTGCCTCAAAAATTAAAAATTTTTGATTTTCTCCAACTTGACGTATAACTTGACGAAGGATTGCCAACTTGCCTACACACGGCTTATTTACCACAACTTCTATCGGTTGGCCAGCTGGTTGGCCGGTAAATCGATCCGTGTGTAGGGCCTTTTAGAGAAAAACTATCGATATTTGCGGAGAAATCATCGTTGGTCGGGGTATTGGAAACTTACATACTATCGATAGTGTCATCAATTTTTTTCCCAGCTCTACTGAGTTGTCCGTTTGAAGTTTGTTTGCGTTTTTTATACGTGGAAATTTCTGAAAAATTATTTGTTTGGAAAATTTGCTTCATATGTGGGTGCGGATGAAAATGTATATGTGTATAAAGATATAACATTGTAGGTACACTCAAGTCACATAAATAATTCTATGCAAAAACCAGAACTTTGCTTTACAAAAAGTAAAAATCGCTATTGAACCGAAAGGGGAGATTTTAGTGGCAATCAAAGAAGTGGAAACTGAAAACATTCGGAATTGTGAGTGAAAACGGGAATAAAAACAGATCTTTGATTTTCTAGTGAACTGCGTTTTATGTGTTAACAAACATAAGTGAAAAATAAACTTTTATATCTGGTATCGTTTCCTTTTTTGTGCTAAACATTTGCAGTGCTGATGTGCCGAAATTATATTGCGGCGGTTCACAGTCCACTTCTTCCACGGCTGCCTGACCTTTGTGGCTCAAGCATTAAATTCGAATAGATTAGAAACTAATGATAGCGCAATTTGCTCGCCGCCGTGCCGTGCAGGCTAAAATGATAAGCATGCCGTGAAAATCGGAAGTTGTTATTAGTAAAAACCAATGCAGGGTTCGCATACCACCACCCATAAGTGTTCTGAATTCATATCAAAGCGTAAACATTTCGGAAACATTTTTTTATCAACCTGGCCGCTGCAAACGGGAAATTTAAAAAGTTCTTTGGTGGCGATATGGACGAGGAAGAGGAGGAAGTAACTGATATTAAATTGCAGATTTTTCATAACAATCTACGTGAAAACATCGTAAGCATTCCAAATTCATTATACTACATACTAGCTTTGCAATTTGTTAATGTACATAAATATAAATATCGTCGGATATTTTTTCAAAACTGCCTATCGACCAGTTGCAAAACCGCCTAAATTGCCGTGGTGGCAAAAATGAGATTTGGTTATCCCGAGGCATCGAGATTTATGCATACAAATCGTAAAATCGTTAAAAACA
>NW_016226312.1:0-1350 GCF_001687245.7 Rhagoletis zephyria
AAATTTTAACATTTGCACCCGAAAATTTTAAACTTTTTATTTAGAATTTTTAGAAAAATTTTGGTTTAAATTATTAAATTTTAGTAGGGTAAAGTGCAAATTTCAAGACGCTAAAAAATCGTGTTGACTTTTAATATTTTTTTTGGTTGACGGTGTTGTGCATTTTCTTCCATATAAAATATGCTCGACATCTCGTTTGTATGGGAGAAAATGCCTAGCACAATCAGAAAAAAAATGTATTAAAAATAATAAATTGCACATTAACCTACTAAAATTTAATAATGTAAACCAAAATTTTTCTAAAAATTCTAAATAAAAAGATTAAAAATTTTTGGTTGCAAATGTTAAAGTTTATTGAATTTTCATAATTTGTGTACGAAGTTTGAAATGTGCATTTATATGGCGCTAGTTAGGTAAAGTGCTAAACTTTGAAATGAGTTCAGCGCCGGTTTTGAGATAAAATACGAACAAATTTTGTTGAATCGTGTTATCAGTGTTAAGTTGAGGCCATGCAATGAGCGGCAAAGCGGCGGGCGGCGAGCGGCTTAGCGGCAACATACAAAAATGCTGCTCAGCCGGTCAGAAATGCCGCTCAGTACGTGGCCCCTTCAATAGTATTTCATATGTTTAGTTTTAAGCCGCTCATTGCGTGACCTCGACCTAAGAGGACCTAACTTGCTCATTTAGAGTTCACTTCCAAGAACTCTCATCCGAGGCGGGTAACAGGACTCGAGAAAAAGGAACTCAAGTGAAATTCTCTATTTCAGAAACTTCAGATGTAGGGAGCTGGCTGTAAACATTGCCTATAATCCCACCCTTTTGAAGTTAAATTTTAAAAGCCAAGCGCTTTAATATTTCCTCCTCTTCCCCACCAGATGAGATTTCAGTTGGCACATTGAAAACTAAATATATAGTTAGAGGCCAGTGTTGAAAATTGCATTACAAGATGTCGAAAGTGAGAACTGAACAGCGTTCAGATTATTAAAAACAAAAAACAGCTGCCAAAAATTAAAAAAAATATATATCGAAAACGCGCGCCAAACTTCATTTTAATGGAGAGGAAAAATACAAACTTTTGACCAGCAACGCGAAAATCCCATTAGCCTNCACTTTTACACACACTAAGTGATCACAATGTCGCACCACCCGCCGCAAATGGGTTATTTGCATAACCTTAAGCTGCGCGACACACTTGCATGCTGCGCGCGGGTGAGTGAGCGCGTTGTGTGCGCGCCGGAAACCAAACAGCGACGACACGACAAAGATTATGTTTGCTCTAGTTTCGTTGAATGCCTTTTTCTTGCTGCTTCTTGCCATTTCTTCTTGAATATTTAGACTGTTGTTTTTTTT
>NW_016226313.1:0-1349 GCF_001687245.7 Rhagoletis zephyria
CTATTTTCTTCTCTTTTTATACTCAGCTAGCACAGCGCAAAAATAAAAAGGAATCTTTGGCAGCTTCAGGCATGCGCAAAGCGAAATTTATGTACAAACAGCGCTGCGCCCAAAGCGAAATTAATGTACATATGTACAAGCAGCGCTGCGTTCAAAACAAACAAACATTGTACATCGTGTACAGCGTTGCCATAGACAAATTTTTTTTTCCTACCAAAATTTCCTACCATAACCAACCAAAACCTACCAAACATTTTTTTGAGTTTTAATATTTGTTTTCAATGTCAAATTTGTTAAAAACATAGTTAACATAAACTAGTAAAACTAAAACACAACTAAATTAATAAAAACAAGTTAAATGGGTATAACGATTCGNACAGCGTTGCCATAGACAAATTTTTTTTTCCTACCAAAATTTCCTACCATAACCAACCAAAACCTACCAAACATTTTTTTGAGTTTTAATATTTGTTTTCAATGTCAAATTTGTTAAAAACATAGTTAACATAAACTAGTAAAACTAAAACACAACTAAATTAATAAAAACAAGTTAAATGGGTATAACGATTCGCTTTACTGTACAGACTTATCCATATGTACATATGTCTCTTTACACATACATACATATTGTCACTAGATACGAACATGGATGCCGTTTGGATCTAAATAGATCCAATTGGATATATTTTTAGACAAATTTTTGCGGGATATTATTTTTTCCGGTCAGTAAAAATGTGGATACTTTTTTAAATAGGCCAAAATTTTATTTTTCCTATAAAGTTTTTTTCGTTCAAAAATCGATTTTCATTAAAGATGGTAGAAAGCATTACGTTTTATACCAAAATAGGTATAAGCGCAATTGCGTTAACTAGCTTAAAAGGATGCTTTAAGCAAGATCTTAATAAACATATCGTACAAAACCGCGTATCAACAAATTGCAAAACCGCGTATCAAGATAATGCAAAACCTCGTATGTGACGTTGCATAAATTATTTTCTAGAGAGTAAAAACACTTATATTTCAAAATGGTTCTCTTTTTTATAAAGCAACCGCACTTCTGGCTAGTATATTTCAGGACGAATGGATAAGGATTGAGCCAGGAGCTTGTGTGAGCAAATACAATTTTTGGCAGCAAACGTCAGTTACGCGGTTTTGCAAAATGACGATACGCGGTTTTGTACTTTAAACGACGATATATATAAAGTTAATTATNCGCACTTCTGGCTAGTATATTTCAGGACGAATGGATAAGGATTGAGCCAGGAGCTTGTGTGAGCAAATACAATTTTTGGCAGCAAACGTCAGTTACGCGGTTTTGCAAAATGACGATACGCGGTTTTGTACTTTAA
>NW_016226314.1:0-1349 GCF_001687245.7 Rhagoletis zephyria
TAGAGGTACATGGCAAAAACAAGGATCAAAGTAAATTTAAACACTTTAACGTAAAAGTGAAGAGGAATATGCGAAAATAAAGATAAATATGAAGAAAAGGAAGAGGATGAAGATCGATATTGTTATCGATATAAAACTCGACATTCTTATCGATATAATAATCGATATTGCTATTGATAAAATAATCGATATTGTTATCGATACTGTTATTAATTAAATACCCGCTATTGTAATCGATATAATAATCAATATAATAATCGGTATTGTTATCGATACAATAATGGATATTGTTATAGGTATAATAATCGATTAGATAATTGATTTTGTTATCGATTTAGTCATTTATATTGTTAACGATATGTACAATAATCGATACTGATGATTGTTATATTTATCGATGAATTAATCGATTTTACAATCGTTGTGTTTTTCTATATGTTTATGGATATTGTTATCGGTATTTTTATCGACACAGTTATGAACAGGGTTATCGATATACTAATCGGAACATGGAATGTGATCACTTTACATGACATCGCATCACATTTTATCACATGATACGAAGAGACAGCACATGATATTACATCACACAATATGATATCACATCATACGATATCACGCGACATGACATTATATGATATGACATCACATTACATGGCATAACATCACATGACTTGACATCACATGATATTACATCACACAATATGATATCACATCATACGATATCACGCGACATGACATTATATGATATGACATCACATTACATGGCATAACATCACATGACTTGACATCACATGATATTACATCACACAATATGATATCACATCATACGATATCACGCGACATGACATTATATGATATGACATCACATTACATGGCATAACATCACATGACTTGACATCACATGATATTACATCGTATGNAACACATGACATGACATCCTATCACATCACATAAAATCACGTCACATCTTATCACGTCATCGCACCTCATTCTCATCTACGTGAATAGAAAAAGAAAAGGATAAAAGCAAAGATGTGAAAGATAAAAACAAAGATGAAGACCAAGGTAAAGTTACCGATTTCAAAACCAAAAACACCGTTGGAAAGGTAATTTTCTGTAGATGAGGAGAGTTTTTATAGTTTCGAAATTGGTTGAAAATCGTCGTTTAAAAATTTCCATAATTGTGTATGGTTGTTTTTGCAACCTGTTCAATTTAAGCTGTTTCGCATTTTGTTTTACTTCGTATTTGAAATTGAACTTTGAAGTAAAGATAAATCTGAAGATGAAGAAATAAGTTATAACGATGAAGACAAAAAAAGGCAAAAGTGAAGATACGAGAAATACAT
>NW_016226315.1:0-1349 GCF_001687245.7 Rhagoletis zephyria
CATTTCGGCTATATCTACATTTGCGGTGAAGGTCCCAAGTGTCGAATTGGCAACTGTTTGCCTTTGAGTTGCTTACTGCTACATACATACACATTTCTCTAAAACAATAGCAAGAGTAACATTTGTAAAAGCAACGGCAAGTCAAAGGAAGCAGCACAGCTGCACAAGCACATTTTTGTGTGCAATCAGTGAGTACCACAACCACAAACCACAAACTCAGCCTTCACCCAAGAAAGCCTTGCTACTCAATGTCACTTTGTAGCGCACCTTGAATGGCGAACGGAGAAAAACGTTAGAACTAATTTTTTTTTGCTTTTGGAGGCTTGTCGGCTGCTGGAATTTTCAAACAACTATGACTATTTAAGCGGAATTTGTATATGCTTACATAAAATGGCTGGACATATTTCAAGGATATATGTATATTGGGGTGGTCCATAAAATCCTAACAAATGGAGCACCTCTTTATTTTGTTCTACGTACAAAATAGACACCCAAGAAAATTTAAAAATTTTGAACATATTTTAAGATGGATGGAAATTTATTCGTGTAAATTCATAAATAGAATACATAATAAAAAATTATTATTTTTTTTAACTTAAATTCTTTTCTACTCGCTTGTCCTGTTTGGGTCAAATCTAGTATATAACAATTTTTTTTTTTATGGAATTTAAAGTATTAGAGCATGCATAATACCCAAATGGCATGTACTCAATGTAATCAATATATTCTTACAGTGTCGAGCGTTTTCATTGATTCTAGAAAATTATATTGANCCTAAATGCTCGACACCGGACCTCTTACCATTGTCCTAGAGAGGGGAGATTTATGTAGGATCATTACTAGACCAAATGCCAAAATTTGAGTCTTTTTCCGGCCGCATTGCAGATTTTGCTTTATTTTTGACGTGATCTAATGTACATATACATTCATAAATAACTGAGATAACCCGCACAATTTATTTCAAGTGGATGCAACAAAACTCGGATATCTGTGGTCATTTAGGATATCATTATGGAAAAAAAGATGTTCACCAACCACTTAACGTTATATATTCCTTACTAAACGTATGGACTATTTTATAATAGTAATAATAATAATAGATTGGCGCTCATACAATATGTTTGTGTTTGGCCAAGCTTCTCCTCCGATTTGTGTGTGTGTGTGTGTTGTCAGAAACAACTTTTTTGCTTTTAGTTTTTAATGTTGGTCGGGAGCTGGGGGCGAACCCGGACCCAGTGGAATGGTAGCGCGCACTGCTAAAAACTACATTAGAATAATAGCGGGGCCATTATTACAGTTATGTGCTTTTATCCACTCAATTACTTCTTACCGAAAATTTGTAATTTAAA
>NW_016226316.1:0-1349 GCF_001687245.7 Rhagoletis zephyria
CTGACAGTTCCCCCACTCATACACCTCAGTGATCAAAGTACGAGTATAGTATTGATTTTTGTAATACACTTGCGCTTTGTTTTAAGAAGATTTGCCGAAAAATTTAAATTGGGCAAAATCGTTTAGCAAAACATTTAGCTTATTTTAGGAAGCACACGAAATTTTCGTTCTTTATTTTTCTGAATCATTTTGCACTGAAATCCGCAAGCATGTCTACCTTTTCGTCATCTGCTATGTCCTTGTGACCCAGCACCCAGAGGAGTAAGACACGGCTGTTTGTATTTAGACGTTTAGTTTCTCCATTCACTCGAGCACCAATGAAGATTTGATTTTAGGGAAAAGAATGGGGCTGGATACAGTCTGATTGGCGCTTAATATTGGAATGTTTTCATTGCGATACTTGCGCTGAAGATGGATCTCTGCACACAGCCTAAGGTCGAGGCCACGCAAAGAGCGGCAAAGCGGCGAGCGGATGAGCGGCGCCATACAGAAATGGCACTCAGCTGCTTAGAAATGCCGCTCAGTGCGTGGCCCCTTCAATAGTATTTCATGCGTTTTAATTTTAAGCCGCTCAGTCGCTCGCCACTTTGCCGCTATTTGCGTGGCCTCAGCCTAACGGCGTAGACCTTCAGTCGGAGTACACTTGAGAGTTTACCCAAGGGAATTGAGATCTTTTATCCCGGTCTAAATATGCCAGTTCCGATGGCTTCTGTTTTTGAGCCGTCTGTGTACCAAAATTGGGGATGCAGCTGGTTCCAGCTTGAAATTACTTTCGTACTTTTTCTACACCCTTTGGGTGATCAGGTTTTACAAGATTTGGTATCAAATAAAATTTAAAGTTTGAAAACTAAACGAATAAGCCACGGTAATGAACATTGATGTACAAAAATAAAAAAAAGCAAATACTAAAATGAACACCATTATCACAAAACATTTAATGTTTATAACAGAAGGCTTATGTCGTGTCATTCAAAATGCCATTTTTGTCCGTCCAGTATAGGTAAATTAAAAAATATTTTATTTAAAGAAATGTATTTTTTTCCATTAACTACTTAATTCATTTGACTATAGCTGTCTTCGTCAATGACCCTTGTATCGTGATATAGCATTAACTAACTCTATATCTACTAGTTCGGATTAATATCTAATCTTTTGCAGCTGCAATTATCTCTAAAATTTGTGTAAATACTCATTCTACTTACTAATGAGCCTACCATGATCTCGAGGGCGTTGCCCTCTACGCCGCCTAAAGACCTAGATGGTAAACTGCAGGCAAGTAGCAATGCCCTTAGATTAAACACGCTGATCAAGTGGGGTGATACAAGGTTTGAACACTCTAGAATTTTGAG
>NW_016226318.1:0-1349 GCF_001687245.7 Rhagoletis zephyria
AATTTCGATCCTAAGAATAAAATGTTTTTAAACAAACGAAAAATTGATAATAAAATTTGAAGGATTTTCGATACTGCGTATGGTAGCATGAAATTTTACAATATGCCTAATTGTCAGCTGGTTTTGTGTATCATGGAAACACATAGCAACTGATTTCACACTTACAATGAGATAAACTTAAAACTTTTAATACAAATTAGCTAAATTTAGTTAAGATTTCTTTTATCAATTTTAAGTTTTTGTTTGGAATAATTTTCATGAAAGAGATTAAGAGATGTTTTTAGAAAATTGCCATACATCCGATATCTATTAAAATTTTGACATCCTCACTTTTGGGAAAGAGAAGTTCAAGATACAAGTTTATGTGCAAAAAATAAATTAAACAATAAAAGTCACCTAATATAAGNTATTTCATTACCCAGACTTTATGAATAGCCTACTCTATAAGTAATAGTAGAAATTCCGAATTAGTAAGTTCAGTCAAGACGTCATTCAAAAGTTTTGAAGAAAATCACTTTTCTCTTTTGTGAAAAATTGGGACTATCTTATGCGAGTATTGTCGACCAAATGTTAGTCTATGATTGTTTAAAAATTAACGAATAAATGGTTAATCGCGATTAAGGATTAAAATTAATTAAGCGATCGCTGTTGTGTAGTGGTTAGAAGTGCGCACTACCTTTCCACAGTGTGAGGGTTCGAGCCCAGTTCCGGCCAACATAAAAACAGAAAATGTTTTTTGTAATAGTGGTCGGCCCCCGGCAGGAGTCGGCGTAAAACTGTAGGTCCCTCCCCTTTGTGCGACAACATCAAGGCGCATGCCACAATCGGAGGAGTAGCTCGGCCAAACACTAACATATGTCGATGGTCCTCTGCAATAACGGCACAATTCAAAATTTCCAGTTTAGAAAAAGACATAATTTGAAAGCTTACAGTATGACTGCAAATAATCCGGAATAATTATGTTCCAAGGCATATTATTGCGAAAGTACGAAACAAAAAAGCTTTAATTGGCTCTACTGAAATATATGAAATTTTGAGTTGTGTCGTTATTGCAGAGGACCATCGATATGTAAGCGCCTTTCTATTATTATCAGTATCTAATCATCAATACAATTTTAAATTACATAAACCCAGTCACGGCCTTTTTTGTATTCGACGCTTTCAGAAATCACATAATTCATAAAATAAATAAAAGCTGTTTTGATTAATATTACATAAACTGGAAACTATTAAAAATAAGTGCGCTTGTGTGCAGAGATTTTAGAACCTATTTAGTTCCTTAAATGTCTGTTTGCAACAAATAACAATAAAAATGCACATCAAATTGCTAAGAATTATGAAGGAAATCG
>NW_016226319.1:0-1349 GCF_001687245.7 Rhagoletis zephyria
ACAATGTTCAATAAGGCCAAAGCCACGAGAACAACAGAGGACTGGGAAGTTTATAAGGCTAAAACATACAAAAAAGCAGTTAGAACTGCGAAACGTAAATCATGGCAGAGTTATTGCAATGGAATTGAGGAAACCACGAAAGCGGCCAGATTAAGGAAAATTCTTGTAAATCGCCATGCAACCTTGGCTATCTCAAGGGTCAAGGGAACTTATGGACTACGATGAGCGTGGAATCTTTAGATCTCCTCCTGGACACACACTTCCCTGGAAGCAAGCCGATGGAACTTAACGACCACATAAATGACGGGGGGCTATCTGATCTAGGAAATCGACTGATTACTAAGGCGAAAATCGAATGGGCTATTAAGATTTTTGGTCCTTACAAGTCACCGGGACTGGACGGCATACACCCGGTAGAACTGCAGCAATCACGGAGTATTATCTCCCCATTCATTGCGTCTATAACAAGAAGCTGTCTTAACATGGGCTATATTCCGCTAGGCTGGAGAGAGACAAAAGTCTCCTTCATACCTAAGGCAGGTAGGTCCTATCACATCGACCCCAAGGACTTCAGACCCATCAGTCTTACGTCTTTTTTGCTCAAAATTTTAGAGAGGATAGTGGACGATTATGTTCGGGGCGTGATACCAACTAGTAGGCTCTCCCCAGCGCAGCAGGCCTATACGAAGGGAAAATCTACGGAAACCGCCTTGCACTCGCTCGTCGGGTTGGTGGAAAAAAGTTTATCTGATAAAGAGTATACTCTGGTTGCCTTTGTTGATATAGAAGGCGCCTTCAACAACATTAAAGCAAGCGCCATAACGGGTGCCTTAGAAGAGCTTGGAGTTGACCGCAACGTAGCGGCGCTGATTGAGTCTATACTTGTCAGCAGGAAGATAACCGCTAAGCTTGGCAACACCACAATAAGCAGAGAGGTCTGTAGAGGCACTCCTCAGGGAGGGTTCTCTCCCCTCTTCTCTGGAATTTGGCAGTAAATTCTCTGCTGAAGAAACTAGAGAGGGGGGGGAGGGGGGCTGCCACGTCACTGCATATGCTGACGATCTGGCAATTGCCGTTAAAGGTAAATACCTTAATACCCTAATGGAGATTTTACGCTCTAACATGGCCACGCTTAGAAACTGGACAGAGAGTAGGGGGCTCGGAATAAACCCCGAAAAAACTGAAGCAATTCTCTTTACAAGGAAACATAGGCTTCCCACAGTCTCACCGCTAATATTTATGGGTGTGGATATATCTTTGAAAGAGAATGTTAAGTATCTAGGAATCATATTAGACAGGGAACTTACGTGGAAACCTAATATAGAGGAAAGAGTAAAGAAGGCCAACGT
>NW_016226321.1:0-1349 GCF_001687245.7 Rhagoletis zephyria
CGAGTAGACAATTTAATAGCCCTTTTTAATTTTAGTAATTTAAATTTTCGGTTTTTTTTTGCCGGCGGTCTTATATAGTTTTTTTTCAGAAAAATTTCAAACTTCTTAATCAAAATTTTTAAAAAATTTCGAGTAGGCAGTTTAATAACCCATTTAATTTTAGTATAATAAAGTGCAAGTTTGAAGTGGCCCAAAATTTTCGTTTTTTTTTTTTGCCGACGGTCTTGTATAGTTTTTTTCATGTAACGATCCTTTTTATATGGAAAAAAATGCTCAACATCCTATAAGAAATAAAAATTCAAAAATCAACCAGAATTTTGCATATCCGAAATTTTGATTAAAAAGTTTGACCAAAATTGATGAATTTTTCTAAAATTTGTACAAACATTTGAANAAAAACAAAAATAATTTCATTAATTAATTACATTAATTACGCCTTATTTAAGTGGTGGACAGGTTTGCGTGGCTACAAGTTTACTTATTGGGTTATGTACTCTATCGGTCAACTCAAAATACTACGATGGTAGAAAAAGTCCTCAAACTTCTTCCAGAGAAGGTGGATATCAGAAAAAATAAATAATTTCTCTCTAACTATGCGTTATTTACTTCCATCGGAAATGCGTTTTGTTTTTTTTTTTTTTTAATTTTTCCCAGGAATAAAGTGAAATCTTACCACACGATCTTCCTGTCTGTCAACCTGAAAAAACATCACATCCTAATAAAAAAATGTGTGCCCATAATTGAGAGGATAGTCAAAGGGGAATATGCACACACATTCATACTACATGCAGATAGTATGTACATTTGTACAACTGACGATTCCATTCCAAAAAACTCTCTCAGCAACAAGAACAAAAAAACAACCAAGCTCAATAAACTACGCGAGCTCAGAATTTAACTTGCATGCATCCATACATATTCAAATGAGCAATATGAGTCGATGAAGGTGTAGAATAGAGCGTGTGACAAACGTGTGTAAGGACAACAGCCACCCCACTAATAATGTTTGTGTCAGTATGTATGCATATAAATATATATGTATTTGCATGCGCATCGCATGGCCAAGTACTAGTTAGATGGGGGGGAGACTTTAACGTCGCAGTAAGCGTCGACGTTGACTGAGCAACTATTTTATCTCTGCTTATCAAAGTTGTAATTTTATTTTTAGCTGCTGCAGTTATTTGGGGTTGATTTTTTACTTGACACTGCTTTCTATCCTTTATTGCGAAATGTGGAAGCTCATTTACATACATATGTAAATATGTATGTACATATGAGTGAATAGAATATATTCAAAGATAGAAAAATATGTACATATGTATGCACATGTTTTTTTTTTAGCAGTTGTT
>NW_016226322.1:0-1349 GCF_001687245.7 Rhagoletis zephyria
CGCGCCCTTGCTCAGCTTTGAAAAATACTTTTCTTCTTCTTCTTCTTCTCTTTCTGACAGCCTTTTGCAGCTATTTATTTATTTCTTTTCAGTGATGGGGAGAACATGTAGAAGATGTTGAAGACATTTACAAGAAATGTTGGCTGATTTGACTGCCTGCCTGCCTGCCGTTGACGAGAGAGGGTTGTGTGATGTGCTGTGATGTGTTCTTCTGTGTTGTGTTGTGTTCAGATCTATTGAAAAATGATGGAATGAAGAGGGGAGAGAATTTGATGGCAGTTTGTCCTTCTATTTCGGTTTAGTTGTCTTTAGTTGGCAGTGTTTTTCTTTCTTTCCTTCCTCCAGTTTTGTTCTTTTCTTGTCTCTTTCTTCTGCTGTCTCCGTCTCGTCTGAGCTGGTCATCCTTTTAGTGTTTTTGCTTCCTTTGCTCTGTTAGTTTGGTGCACCTTGTTGTTTTTTTGTGTGTGTGCTGCCCAAATGTAATCGCATTTGCTTACTTCTCTCTCTCTCCCCGTCCTTCCATCGGTAAAGCGATTTGTCATACGGTACACACCGTCGACTTTGTGTCCCCTCTGTAGCGGCAGCAGCAGCAGCAAAGCTCCGCTGAGCTTGATAAATACAATTTAGTGTGTGTATGTTTGGAGCTTAGGAGGAAGGAGAAGAGGAGAGGATGATGATTACGTGGGGATGATGGTGATGGTGANTATGTTTGGAGCTTAGGAGGAAGGAGAAGAGGAGAGGATGATGATTACGTGGGGATGATGGTGATGGTGATGGTGATTTGAATCTGCTGAGGAGACGAATTTGGGACAGAAGAGGGGCAGAGAGAGATGATGGAATGAAATCCGCTGATTTATTATGTCTGCCAGCAGCACTTTTGTCTTCTCTGTCTCCCTTTTGATTTGCTGATTATTAATTTATGATTTTCTGTCTGTTCTTTCTCTCTAATAGATTCCTCTGGTATTCAATCAACTGCGCTCTCATCGCTTGAACTCTTCATCGGTAAAGAGTGGTGGTCATCTCCTCTTCATCGGTGAATGGTGTAGCCTTTCCTTCTTTTCCCGGTCGCCCAATGGCCGAGGACTCGAGCTCATCAGCTGCAACAATGTACGCGTTTTTCTTTTCTTTTCTTTCTATTTTTCCCTTCTTTAACGTTAAATGCCTTTTTCCTGTTTTTCTCTTTTTCCTTTTCTCTCTGTCACTTCGTGGAACATCTGCGCGCTTTCCGACTGACTAACTAACTAACACACAACTTTTCCATTTCATTTTCTGTGGACACTTTTCACTTTTCTTTCACCACTTTTCCCTCTCAACCACGCCTACCACCAAAACAGAATTGTCAATCGAAA
>NW_016226324.1:0-1349 GCF_001687245.7 Rhagoletis zephyria
GCTACCCCAAAATAATTGATATCAAATAAAACAACTCTTTGAGGTAAAAGTTTCGAGGGACGAAAGCTGTACTAGAAACACAAAATTTATGATATCAATTTCGTGACGAAAATTATACGCATTTTTTGACTGCCTTTGAAACGTACGGAAAATCTTTTTTTATTTATACGAATCGTTGCAAAAGTTCTGTTTTTATTTTGTGTTTCTAGCAGTAGACGCAATTTTGCAACGTTCCGAATAAATAAAAAAAGATTTTCCGTACNTCATATATTCATGTGGTAGCAAGAGTACAAAAACATAAAATGACCTAACAAATTATACGCACAATTATCACGTTTATGCGTAGTCCAATTCACGAAATCATTTCATAGATCTGAGTAAAAACTCAGTGCATGAACTCCATTTCGCGTATAATTGAAATCATGAAATGGTGTTCATTAGGCTGAGTCGATTTTGCATGGAGGAAAATAAAAGGCAATAGTAATATTATAATGTACTAGGTCTAAACCAATTGGTATTGGCCACGAAAGATTAATGTAAAACTTATCTTTAGCCCGCGCGATTGAATCAAAGTTTATGAATTTTGAAAATGAAACTTTGGCTTGTAATATCTATGGAATCCGTTAATTGGTATAAACAGTACGATTTATCAAATTAAGGATTCATTTATCATTTTTCAATAAGTCTATAAGTTTTTAAGATACTATATAAAACTTACAAAAACTATAATTTTCCCTCATGAATTCTTCATTACTTCAGCAACCAAGAGAAAATAATTACCAAATTGAAGGCGAGACTTACTGTTACTAATTTATGATAACAATATGATGAAAATAATTCAGATTATAAACAAATTATTAAAAAAAAAAAATGTCAACAAAATTTTTTGTCATTTTCCTATATTTGCAATTTTTATATTGACTGCATAAACATAATAATAATATAATAGATTGGCGCTTACACATATGTTATTGTTTGGCCGAGCTTCTCCTCCAACTTGTGGCGTGCGCCTTGATATTGTCACACAAATCGGAGGGACCTACAGTTTTACGCCGACTCCGAACGGCGATTGTATTTTTATGAGAAGCCGTTTTTCATGGCAGAAATACACTCGGAGGTTTGCCATTGCCTGCCGAGGGACGACCGCTGTTAAGAAAAAACCTTTTTTCTATATTTTTTGCGATGGTGCTTTGACCAGGGTTTGAACCCAGGTTCTGCGGAGTGGAAGCGCGCACTGCTTACACTACACCACAGCGGCCGACTGCATAAACATAAGTAAACTAATTAGTGTTTCTAGAAGTTATGCCTGTTCAGTGTTTCCATAATCATTTGCATAAACAAAATTCTTA
>NW_016226325.1:0-1349 GCF_001687245.7 Rhagoletis zephyria
CAAGTTTCCAAATTGCTTTGAGCTAATTCAAAAAAAATTTCGGAAAAAAGTATTAATCAATTATCTCCATTGGCAACTGGCGCCAAGGTTTTTTTTTAATTTTTTTTAAGCGACATCTGAAGTATATTTCAGAAATGAGAATTACCCTTACACTGGCCACACACGACGAACATGTGCGCAAGCATGCTCGCCAATTGCTCGCTGTCGTTTGCAACAGATGGTGAGCGGCTCATATGTGATCTTGTTGTGATAGAAAAGTGGCGGATGATGCGATCGCAATGCTTTTAACTTAGTCTTTTATGTATGTGCTACTGCAATTTATTTATATTATATTTGTATGTATGCACATACGTATACATATAGCAGGGGTCTTCTTCAAAAGTGATAAACTAAAACTGCATCAAGTGCCATTAAAATATATTAAAATTCCTACTGATCTATAGGCAATTTTGACCGCTCTGTGAAAAATTGCATGAAAATGCTTAACTTTAGGGCACGTCTTTCCGTTGTCCGATTTCCATTTCCTTCCGTTTAAATTTAAATTTAATTTTTTTTAAATTTGTTTGAGCAAAATCGGACTNAAAAAAGACCACCAAAGGTGACAACTTCCCCTATATGATAGTTATATATATATCTCGATTCCTAGACGTGACCCAGCGAAACGCCGGGACACGTGTAACTTCTTTTTTACCGATACAACTTTCCCCGGTAGTTTGAACCCTTCCCGATCACTGACCCCTACCATTTGTCTCACATTGTAACAGTCCTATTCTGTTGCCCTCACAAAAACNCGTCGAGCAAACTTCGTCGTTTGCTTTGGTTGTGCGCGTTCTCATATAAAACATGTGTGTTTTAATTATATCGGCGAACATTCGCGACGCAAAATTTGCCGTTCGCCGGTGTTGTGCTTCGGCTTTATAACGTGTTGTCTCTTCTTATAGATTTACGTTCTTTGGTAAATCTATTCAATCAAAGAACGTAAAGCTATTGGAATAGAAAGAGTCAGAATTATGATGACGCGGTCCATCTGGCAACGCGGGTGGCCCTCACGATTCGTTAAATCTTCGTTCGTGTTCATAACGTTTACGTGTTTCATTCAATGTGGATGTTGGAAAATCGAGTGCAATGTTAAATAAAAAATCTTTGTGTCGCAGAGAATTTCGTTAATAATTAAATGTATCGAAGTAGTGTGAAAACAATGATTTTTGTAAAATATATAAAGTGTTTCACAACAAACAAAACCTGTTTCAAATTCTTGCTATTTTCGCCAGGTGCAGTTTTATGAATGAATAAGAAAACACAGCGAATGAGCAACAAAGCAAACTGTGAAAAATTTAATAGGAAAGAAC
>NW_016226326.1:0-1349 GCF_001687245.7 Rhagoletis zephyria
CTCTCAAAATACTGCAAAGCTCTTGAATTGTATTGCAAGTCAGTGTTCCGAAAGCTAAATATTTAAAGTTTTTTTTTAAGTTACACAGTACCTACCTAGAGAGAAAAAAATGTATATAAAATTTTCTGGAATTTGCACCAACGCAATCAAATTTTTTTTATGCTCAGAAAACGTAAAGTAGCTGTTAGACGAGGCAAGTGCAACTACTTTCAAACGCAAGTATTTCCAAAAGTTATTGCAGGAGTAGTAAAGTAAAGTGACTTTCAAACGCAATTTTACTTTCCGAAATTCACACTTCCCCATATTACTT
The DNA here is from genome assembly GCF_001687245.7 of Rhagoletis zephyria. Taxonomy (NCBI): domain Eukaryota; kingdom Metazoa; phylum Arthropoda; class Insecta; order Diptera; family Tephritidae; genus Rhagoletis; species Rhagoletis zephyria. Next base: position 311 of record NW_016226326.1, read on the forward strand.
TTTTTCTATTTAAACACTGAATGCAAAAAATTAAACTTTCAACTTCGTACGAAAAAAATAAAATAAAAAATTACTAAAAATACGAAATGTGCTCAAAACAGCTATAGAATTAATATGCATTAATATTTAAGTACCTCATATTGAAAGAGAAAATTAATTTAGTTATTTTTGATATATTATTCAAAATTGTAATTATTTTATACAAATTCGCCAAAAACGGCATCACTCTCTTACAGTTCGTAATTCACTGAAGGCTTCACGTTTCAACCAATTAGATTCATTTTTTTTAATGAAAGCTTATAAATCTAGCAAGAGACCAGTTGAGCCCAATTTTTTAAATTTTTATTTGTTATTATTAAATTTTTTGTGCCAAATACAGAAAAGTACCATTTTTGAAGAGAAGCGATTCTCCTGTCACAGTTATTAAGTGTTATTTAATAAAAACTAATTGAAAAAAATTGTAGGGTTCCCCCAAAATGAAAAAGAAAAACATTTCACAAGAACAATTTGAATTGTTATAAAAGACATTTTCAGCAAAATTAAAAAAATTGAGTTTTTAGAAAAATTTTGAGTATGCAATTTTATGAATAATAAAATTTTAGTATAGTAAAGTACAAGTTGCACGTGGCTAAGAAATTGTGTTCAATTAAATTTTTTTTCTGAACATTTAGAGCATATCTCTAACCTAACCTAGAGCACATTAGCATGCTAAATGGGAAATATAAGCGTTTGTTATAAATATTATTAAAAATTCAGCGCAAAACTTTAGCTAGCCACTTGCAACTTGCACTCTATTAAAGTAAAATTTAATGACCTATAAAACTGCATACCCAAAAATTTTTCTAAAACAAAACAAATTTAATTTTGGTGAAACTTCGGAAAAAAATTAAATATAAAAAAAAAAAAATTTCACCAAAATTATATTTTTATTAAATTTAAATTTTTTTTCCGTTTTGTGGGAACCCTACAACTGTTGTCAACTAGATTTTCTATGTAACATTTACTAACTGGAACAACTGTGCTCTTTGTACAAAAAAAA
>NW_016226327.1:0-195 GCF_001687245.7 Rhagoletis zephyria
ATTTATTTTACAAACTTTAATGAATACAATTTTTCAATCAGTTGGCAAAAAATATTTTAGCATTAAAATTTCCTAGCCTCTTTAATTTGATGCCAATATTGCAATATTTAATTTATGCTATTAATTAAATTAAATTAAAGTTTTCAAATAGGTGGCAACCTTCCACAAAAATATTTTCAGCTGTAAGCCTTTGTA
>NW_016226327.1:364-1349 GCF_001687245.7 Rhagoletis zephyria
AATTCTAAAAATTGTTTATTTGGCTTCTGTAGCTTTAATAAAAACCCACCATATTAATTTTTCTTTAACATCTATAAGGTACAGACAACGACCTGTTACAATTTTAGTATGTATAGATGTAGATATAGATTTAATTTATTTTATCAATTTAATACAATAAAATATTTCAAACAGGTGGCAGCCCTCCCTAAAAATATTTTCGGCAATATAATTTCCTAAACCCTTTCAGTTTGATACCCATATTGCAATATTAAATTTATCTTATAAATTGAATTAAATGTAAATTTTCAAACAGGTGGCCACTCTAAAATCAGCAATATATCGGTGAAAACTGCATTTAAATACATGCATTCGTTTTCGAGTGATGCGCGAACAAACATACAGACAGACAGACAGACAGACAGACAAAAATTCTAAAAGTGGTTGATTTGGCTTCTGGTGCTCTAATAAAGACCTCCCACATTAATTTTCCTTTATATCTACAATGTACAGACATCGACCTATTACAATTTTATTATATGTATAGATTCGTCGACTACAAAAAAAATAAATATTTGTGATTTGATTCGTTAACCAAATATAAAATAACTTTTATTTGTGATTTGATTCGTCGACCAAATAAGAAATAAAAGTTATTTGTGATTTGATTCGTCAACAAAATTAAAAATAATTTTGTATTTATGACTTGTTTCGTCAACCAAACAAAAGGTTACTATTTGTGATTTGATTCGTCGACCAAATAACAAATAAAATTTATTTAGGATTTGATTCGATAACCAAATAAAGAATAAAATTTATTTGTGTTTTGATTTGTAGAGCGAATAAATTTGTGATTTTTCAACTAAGAACAATATTTTCTTATGCAACACATATACCATACACAAGTATCTTCCAACTTCCAGTTCTACGAAAATCTTCGGGGTTTTCGGGATTTGCGAGACTTCTTCAAATTTTTCAGGACTTTCGGGACTAATTCGAGGTTTTT
>NW_016226328.1:0-1349 GCF_001687245.7 Rhagoletis zephyria
TTTTCGTATCTGAAATATTATCTATGCAACTCAAGGGTTACTTTAATCCCTAACACTAAATACTGGCAGTGCTTGCCAAGTCAAGAGCACACAATATGCCAAGTGGCAGATTTCTTCTTTTAAGTAGAAGTGACCATTTATTGAATAGCCTTAGGTACAACTTTTTACATAACCGGGTTGAGAATTTCAAAATCAGTAACTTACCATGACGTAAACAATCACGCAGCCGAAAAGTATACCTAAATCATTGAAGTATGTATTCCAACGCATTAATGCTGTCAAAGTAGCGCTTTGGGACTTTCAATGAAAGTTCATCCATGCTCGCGACGTATAGTAAGCAGATCAGCAAAGTGTCCCACGTGCCGCCCACACTCACACGTGCGCTCGATAATAAACGTGCCATCAAGTATTGAGTTTTATTGCATTTCCAGCGAAAACAACCTTTACGACCGCAACTAAAGTCAATGTGTCGCGTACTCACAAACTCGTAAATCAGCAGCCATATATGCTGCTAAAAGAGAGATAAAACAAAAAAAAGCAGGACATGCCAACAAACAAACGCTCGCCTATCGCATGAAATCCTCCCAGGCGGCATTGCAGCAACAGTTGATAAAGATATGGCTGCGACAATTTAATTAAGACGGCAACCCAAATTGAGCGACCAAAGTAAAAGAGACTTCATAAAAATCAAATAGCTAAAATATATCGGAAAAATAGTTGCGCGCTCATAAAAAACACGTTACATGCTAAGGGAAACTGCAAAAATTGAAGAAATAAAAAGAAAAAAATGGGGCAAACATAGGCGAAACTGAGAATCTTGAACAAAACTTTTATGCGGCCCTGGGGGATGCATTTGAGTAAACTATGCGGCCGAGTTTGTCGGGNGCAACGTGGCGCTGATGTCGAGCGAGATTGATACGGCAGGCAGTCGTAATTCGATACGAAGCAAATTTTGTTTGTTTGCTCACCCAAAACATGCACGCTACTATTCTTCCTAATGTCGTTGTTTGCTCACTATTCAACGGCGGTTGGCGATGATAGCAAAGTTGTGGGTGAAAGCCAAGTTGGAGTGAAATTGAGTGGCACTTAAAGGCATACAAACGTGCTCGCACGGAATTGTGGAAATATGAGATGGAGTACATATTACTCGTAACATGCAGATTGAACGCACGCACATAATCGTACGCATTTGTCAACAACTGCATTATTGACACACATAAAATAGGCAAATAAGAAACTATTTATTTATGCTGGCCTACATAATTTCAAAGTATATGTTCAGGCGCACAGCCATCGGTTTGATGTGGCATTGCAAATAATTGGAATTTCACTAAGCGCCCGGCAGCAAT
>NW_016226329.1:0-1349 GCF_001687245.7 Rhagoletis zephyria
TTGGAACTTGTGTACTCAGTAGGGCAGTTGAAATTTTAAAAAACGCGCGACGGAGCAGTTTGAGTTTGTGATTCCGGATGCATTAGCACAACATAAAAAAGTGATTCATTGTTTTTCCGTCTTCATTCCCGGAGCACTCTTTTCGGCACTTGATACATAAGATTTGTCTGGCAAAATTTTCCTGAAAAAGCCACATTCATCAGCATTGTACAATTGATCGTGACATAGACCCATTTCTTCGATTTTTGCTTTTAGAATTGCTTTAAATGGATCAACAAGCTGAGGCTGTGAAGAAAGCTTTTCTCCAGATATTTTAAGAAGTCGAATGCCAAATCTTTTCTTAAATCCTTGTTAACCCATCACTTGCGTTAAAAGCTGAATATTTTTCTTTTAGTTTAAGATGAATCTCTTTAGCTTTTTCCTTCAGCGCTAATGCATTTATAGGATAATTTCTTTCCCGCTGCTTAATAAACCAACGGTACAAACATTTCTCCATTTTGGGCAGCTCTGATGCTTTTAATGTCTTCCTTTTTCCCGGTCCAGAAAATGTGTTATTAACACATTTCAAAATTGCCTTTTTTTTGGATTTTATCTTACTAATCGTTGATTTTGTTACACCATATTGTTTCGCTAAAGCCGTCGCACTTGCACCTTTTTGTAATGAATCCAAAATATTTGCTTTTTCATGCAATTGAAGAACTTTTGGTTTTTTTGAGCTCATTTTATACGCGCAACTGAACAGAAAACGACAATAACTACCCATCAATAGACACAAGGGTAATCCCCAAAACTAAAACTAATTACCAGATGTGGGCACTACCACAAACAAGCGTGAGCTAAAAGTGAGAATGTGTTAGTGTGCCTAATTCATTTTGCATGCTGTCGTGTTCTCATCGCAGCGCTCTCGCTTGTATACGTACACGCGACTCTTACGCTCTTTTAGCACCTGCTAACTCTCTGCCCATGCCTGCTAATTACACACGGTTGTATGAAAGTATTTTAACCGTTACTAAAGCTAAAACTTTGAATTATTTGAGTTGACGTTTTAGAGCTTTGAGGTTTGGTTGACGTTTTAGAGTAGACAATACAAATAAAAAAGGGTTGACGTTTTGGGATGTTGACGTAATGGGGGGTTGACGTTATGCCGAGTGCACTGTATCTATTTTCTTAATAAAGCTTTTCTTTATTTGTTTATCTGTTTAAATAGTGCTATGTTCTTGGGTTAAAACTACGTGTACTCCATTAAATGTTCATGTTTTATTAGGGGATTTACATATTTATGTAAGCTAACAAAAAGATTTAACGACATCAATAATTATGTTCGCTTAAGTACCCGCATCGAGGTACTT
>NW_016226330.1:0-1349 GCF_001687245.7 Rhagoletis zephyria
TTCGGAATGTAAGGCTGTACCTTAACCTTGTACCACGCGATATCAACTGACTCCGGGAGACGGAATAGATTAAAAGTAAGAACCATTAGACCAGTAAAAGACAATTTACCTTCGACCTGCCGAGAGAATTTATATACACCAGTTACATTTTGGTCTTTCATTTCACTTACAATTTCATTCTCGGGCACGTGCTTAAGACACGGAGCGTATATTACACCTTTGACAGAATTTAAGGTTTCGTGCCGCTTAACGTTGATTGGACAAAGATTTGGAAAAGCTTTCGTTTTCAAAAACTTATCAGCAACTCGGGAATTGCGCACTAAGATAAGAAGATTACCATCTCTTATCTGTGATATTGAATCTACTTCAGTAGAGATGCCTTCTATGCATTTTTTTATGGCGAAGGGACTTAATTGGGAAAGAGAGATGTTTTTATCAGCAGATGATATTAATATAAACTTGGGGACATTCGTCGGAGTGGGTTTATGGGGTAGTTGCGGGAAATCAATTTGTTTGGTANTGGAATTGAGCACTAAGATAAGAAGATTACCATCTCTTATCTGTGATATTGAATCTACTTCAGTAGAGATGCCTTCTAAGGGACTTAATTGGGAAAGAGAGATGTTTTTATCAGCAGATGATATTAAGATAAACTTGGGGACATTCGTCGGAGTGGGTTTATGGGGTAGTTGCGGGAAATCAATTTGTTTGGTATTTGGTTTTTTCTTTTTTGGCGGGTTGTCGTCAAAAACCGATAACGCGGAGAATCTATTTGGAGGCCTATCCGTAGAGAATTAATTATTTATGTACGCACGTGGGTAGAAAATAGAAGAAAAAGAAACGAAAAATGAAAGAGAAAATAGTTAATGGTTGGGAATAACGGAGATATAACACTAGCAAACCCTTGAAAACACGTCAGATCGCTTTGAATGACAGTCGATGAGTGTATATATATAAATAACTATAATTTATATTTGCAATGCATATGCGCATTTACTTGCCGATTTGGCTCATATTTAGAATACAATTTAGCCAGTTAAAAATAAATATTTGGACTTAAAACTTACACGATATATGGTCCCGTCGCCGAGATATCCCCAAAAATTATTTTACGCTAAGATAAGGACAGATATCTACTATATTTATATATATATATATTTGGAAGTATGTATGTATGTATGTATGTGGCAGGTTGCAGCCTAAANCTGTATATACATATATAAATAACTACAATTTATATTTGCAATGCATATGCGCATTTACTTGCCGATTTGGCTCATATTTAGAATACAATTTAGGAAGTTAAAAATAAATATTTGGACTTAAAACTTACACGATATATGGTCCCG
>NW_016226333.1:0-1349 GCF_001687245.7 Rhagoletis zephyria
ACTCTTGGTGATATAAACTAATTATATTGTAAATTGCTGCAAATGATATTTTAAGCTGAATTATAAAAAATGCCTTGCTCGTGCGGACAAAAGGTTGATCGCACTCAACCAAAAGTTCAATGTGCTAAGTGAAAAGAGATTTTTCATTTGAGTTGTGTTGGTATTGTACAAGCCGATCTTGACTATTTACTTTCGTCTGACAAGCCTTTCGTTTGTAAAGTATGTACGGCTGAGCCTCGTACATCAATTCGTCTGCCCTCCTCCCCTGTTGCTTTGGATGAGGGTGCTAGTGCCAAATCGTCCGTGAATTTAAACACTCAGAAAAAAAAACAACTGAAAATGCTGAGAATGCTTCTCGTAATTGTCATCAAATAAATCTACATGCTGTACTCAAAGAGATTTCTTCTCTTAAAACTGAGAATGCTCAGATGGTCTCTTTAATTAGAGATTTGCACGTTGAAAATAAACAATTAAATAAAAAATGTGACGCTTTAAATGGTGAAATTCGTTCAGTGCAGGCTAAGCTGGGCAATAAAGAAGCTGATATATCTGTATTAACTAGGGAAATTAAAAATCTTCGCATTATTATTGGCAGTTTCCTAAAACTCAATCCAAATCAAGCCAATAGTGTACATGACAGCAAAGAGGTGATTGACACAGTTAATCTTTCACTTTCATGCTCTTCGTTTTCGTCTCCGCCTGTTTACTCCGTTGCTAACTCTCCTGCTGCTGCCTGTACCTCGCTTAATAATGCAATATGCACGATGGTGTCGTCATATACTGTGCCTATGCATACATCTACTCAGCCATCTGTTTCGCTATCAGCTGAAACTGTTGTTGTTGCTGCGAATGCACCCGCCGTTTGTGCTATTAATTGCTCATCTTCGTCTTTTGGTGCTGCTAATGCTCGGGCGCAATCTCTTGCTGCTCAGGAATATTCATGCGAATCTCATCAACATAATTCTTCTTTATCTTATTCGCAAGCTGTTGCCGGGAATAATATTTCGTCATCACAACGAACGAACGGTAACGGTGACCACATCTCTGCATCTGCTGGCGTGCCAGCAGCCACTCATTGGACCACGGTTGAGAATAAGAAGCGTCGCAAACAACTAAGAGTTGTCGGTTCAAGCTCAAATTCTGACTTACAGGTGGCGGAACGTAAAAAGTGGTTACATTTATCGTCGTTTTTGCCCTCAGTCACTGCGGATAATATAGTTGACTATATTGTTAGACACGCTGGTGTAGATAAAACACATATATCATGCTATGCCTTAAACTCCGCCAGTTAAACGCAGTGGAGTAAATTTTAAGCTCGGTGTCTCTTATGCTTTTTATGAAAAGATGCT
>NW_016226334.1:0-1090 GCF_001687245.7 Rhagoletis zephyria
CATGTTATTGTAAATTTAATTATTAGTGTGACATAAAAAATAAACGAATTAACACAAAAAAAATTGATTAAATTTTAATGAATGTAGTGTTTGCATAGATAATAAAGCGTAATATTTTACTCTTAGACATGGCGTCTTAGAAGGTCGTAGATTTGGTGAGTATTCGTAAGATTATCGGCAGAAGAATAGACGACATTATTTTCTATTGCGTAATCAAAAAGCTTTTTCCATCCTTGATTTTCCATAAATGCTGAATGGTTTGCCAGTACGTACACACAGGCTCCTCGGCTCAATGCTACATTGAGCCGACGTAGATCACGGGCAAATCCAATGCCACTGTTTTTGTTTGAGTAACTGCCTCTCACTGCGCTTAGTATAACAATGTCCACTTCACTTCTTTGGAAAGCGTCGACTGTATTTACTGTCACAACGGCAGAGAGATTATGTTGATCAATAAGATTTTGATAGATCTCAACTTGTGCGCGGTACAAACAGATGATTGCGTACGACAGTGGTTGTGCACCACGAAAAAAATTTCCAATTTGAAAATTGAAGCCAGCCAGTTTGAGTGAAGCCATTACAAGGTTAATACCAAAATTTGCCACTGCTTTATTGAAACACTACATAGTTAGAATTTTTATGCTTTCAATCCATTTTTCGCCTGAAAATAGCAAAAATGATGGATGTTTCAATGTACGGCGCCAATTTCCAGTTGATGGTGTTATGAGAATGTCATCGCCTGAATATGTAATGCAGTTGACGACATCAGCAACCTCACGTCGCATTCGGTACTGTTCGCGGAGGCAAATTACTGCGCTTGACTGTATTTGTTTGAATATGTTGTACAGTCTTGTAAACATTATAACGTCTTGTGGTGGGAATGACGATAGTTTGTGTGATAAAAATGTCGGCCCNGGCAAATTACTGCGCTTGGCTGAATTTGTTTGAATATGTTGTACAGTCTTGTAAAAATTATAACGTTTTGTAGTGGAAATGATGATAGTTTGTGTGACAAAAATGTCGGCCCTATTTGAAATGGGTCTCCAACAATTATCAATCGATTAATTGTTTTGAAATAGAGTGGAAAAAA
>NW_016226334.1:1139-1349 GCF_001687245.7 Rhagoletis zephyria
CTGACCGGCTTCATCAATGAGAAGGATCGTAAAATCAAGTTGATCTCAAATTGTTGTGAACTCGGAAATCTGTGAGGATCCAAGTGTCACAAACACAAAATCTACGGCAGTGATTATTGCAGATCTAGCTTGTTTTGCCGTCAGTGAATCGCGCTTAGTTTGGTCATCAGTTCTTCGTTCCCAGAAAGATTTTGTTATTCTGTCAGCAGT
>NW_016226335.1:0-1349 GCF_001687245.7 Rhagoletis zephyria
ACTATTTCATTATTCCAACGACGATTTCATGTATGTACATACATAACTTCCGTTTGAAAAAAAGGCAGTGGAAAGTTCGGAAATACGTGAGTATGAACAGTTTAAGATAATGGTCTAGAGCAAAGAATAGGAAATTCTACCAAACAAAGGAGACTCGTTCGCAAAAGCAAAGATCTGCAGGCTGAAAATAAAGCATTGGAAAGTTCTACCAAACTGTACGGTGCTCAAGGACAATTTCTATAAACTGAATGCATCTCCAAATACTTGGCTGCGGCGGCCAACATTTAAAAAAAAAAAAAGGCAAAATATTCCTGCATATTTCGTTGTCGCTGAGTGTGAACCGAGAGCTCACAATAGCCGCTTCCAACAATTTTGGCATACACATTTTTTCCTGCTGCTTCTTTTACTAAAATATGTAAATTTCGCTGCAAGCGCCGCTATGCTAAGAAATGAATATTAAATATACAAAAGCCATAAAAATGAAAAATATAAACTAAAAAAAATAAAATAAATTAAATAAAATACATGCCTAAATATGCAAAAAAATGGCAAATGAACAACAAAGCCTACACAATCGCGCGCATATCGCGTTGCATGCCTCAAACAACGTACAAACAGCTGCGCGCGCTATGCATGTGGCATTGTATATGTATGTCTATAAGTTGCCATTGGACGCTTCGGAACGTCAAAATTGCCTGGAAGGCGCCCAAAATGCAAAAACGTACGCTCACACAGATTAACGATTACGCCGCACTGCATTGCGCCACCTCACTCCACTTTACGCTCCACGCTATATCCTAAATATTCATAGCCAGCGATGGTGTACTTAAGCATTTTGCATGGTTGGTCGTTCCACTGGTCGGTCGATCGTTTGGTTGTTTGCTGGTGGCATGATCGTGTTGCACGGCCTGCCTGTGATCTTGGTCGCCTGTTATGTCTGTATGTAAGTATGTGTGTATAGTAGACTCAGTAAGGCACAAGTGCTGATCTTGTCAGTTGTTGACTCGAGCGTCAGTCTCTGTAGCTGGCTAGCTGGCGCTTCGCAGACGTGTTGCCTTTTCCGAAATTGCCCGATTGACATTCTAATGCGATTCGTTTTGGATGTTTTTTTTTCATCTTTATGAAATTATATTCTCTTTGCATTCGATAAAGAATTACTTTTAACATGACATGGCGTAGGTGATGCTTGGAGTGAAAATCTTTAGCACCGAGTGCATCCTCTCTGCAATAGCTGCAAACGGCTGAAGATCTTCGTCGCGCAATTCCTGTATGTATGTACATTAGGGTGGTAAAAAAAAGGATTGTTCTGCACCGAAAAAAATTCTACCCACGTTTTTTTCGAAATCAAA
>NW_016226336.1:0-1349 GCF_001687245.7 Rhagoletis zephyria
ATTGCTTCCGGTGTCCCGTCGCGTCATAGACGATATCTAACAAAATTGGGATGGCTCTCGGAGGCACTCGTCGTGAAACGTAAAAACAAAGACATAAAGCGGTGTGAATATTATTGAAGTGTTTAAATTTTTACTATGGCCCGAACGCAAATTGCCGCTTTTGTATCTTAAAACTTTTGAGAATTAACAAATTATAATTCTTCTATCACAAATTCGTTTTCATTTACTGCTACTTCTCTATCCTATAATTATGATCCGCCTTTCACTCTACCTACCGTTAACGTTACTAATTTATTAGCATAGCCATCGGCACTTAAGTCAATCATGTTCATTAACGGCATAAAGTTGGTAATAAAATTGGTTATACTCAAACATACATACATACATACATACATTCATTACATTCATAGACAACAATTTTACGAGTCGAAAATTACATGCGGACAATAAGTAGTCTCTGAACGCCAAAAGGTGGAGAAAAGAAGAAATTTTAGAATATATGTATGTAGCCATCAGCAACAAAGTGCTGCAAATTAATGGCAAATGAGTGAATTTCATGTTCAAAGCGTTGCATGCAACCGATGCGAGCAAATGACCGTGAATAAGTGGGCCAGAAGAGCAAAAATTATGTGCATAAATATTGATAAGTACGTTCATATGTTTGTTAATAAAAAATATGGAGCCACATGCATTAGGATGGTCCAAAGATGCATAGGAAAATCATTTTTTGTTTGTTTTATTTCCTTATGTCACTCGTCAGAACTGTAGAATATCGAAAATAAGGAGACAAGAATTTTTTTTATTTTGGGATCAATTAATATTTAACGGTGTCGCCGGGCCTTGGAGTTTTCCAAACCTATATTTTATATGGGGAAAATACAATTTACTATAGAGAGATTAAAAAGGTATATTGTTTTTTATCGAAATACTATTTTTTCCTTTTAAAACCTTCGAAAAATAAAATTATGTTGCACATTTAATTTTGAAAATTGACTATTTGTCAAAACGAGTGTAATGTGGTAACGAACACACAAAAAAAAACAAATTTTGGTATATAAGAGGTAAGATTTTGGTGTTGAAAAATAGCTAGTACAATTTTAAGGTTTAATATTCATCATAATTTTTTGTTTTTAAGATCCCTGAAGAGAAATATTCTCACTCGATCAAGATATATATGCTTTTAACGAATCTATAACAATTCTAAGAAAAAAATTTTGTTTCCCTATATAAAATATGTATATGAAAAACTTCAAAGTTCCGGCGGCAGGCTAAATATTAACCGTTTACAAATTAAAAAACATAGGTCTCCTGATTTTTTATATTCTTCAAAAAAAAAAAAAAAAAAAAAA
>NW_016226337.1:0-976 GCF_001687245.7 Rhagoletis zephyria
CCAAACTTGCCGTCGACAAACAGGCAACCAATCAAGTGGCCAACGTGATATTTGCCTAGTGATGTTCGATGCACAACTTTGATATTAAATATGCTAGTGATCTGATTGAAAAAAGAAGCGCACACAAACGTAAAAACAAAAAAGAAAAAGATAGAAAAGAAGAGAAGGGCAATAACAAGGCAACAAACTGCAGAAAGCCCGCCACTTATCAGTTTTCTTCTCTCTTAATTATTCCCCTAACTGTCCCTTGTCATTGTTAAGAATGTTACCCTTATTGATTAGTGAATGGGCAAAATCTGCTGAACAGAATAGATTGATCTACTGTTTGGTATTTGATTCGAAGTAATCTCCAGTTGGAGGAGTCATCCCTTAATCAGCCCTTTTATCTTCCCTTTGCCTTCAAAGCACATTTACCGCTTTGCAGTGCACCCGTCGCCAGTTTCCTTGACAAGCACTTTTGGCAATGGGCACACTTGCTTGCAGACTTACACACACACTAATGCACTTACGAGGCAAGTTATCCGGTTGTTGCTGCTGCTGCTGCCTTTGCTATGGTAGTCCACAGAGCGGTGGCAACGCTTTTGTGCAACAAGCAATTAGCGAAAGGGAGAGAGAGAAAGAGAGAGAGAGACAGAGGAAAACACACTGGGGGAGAAAGAAGCAATAAGAGGGTAATTAATCGTGTTTGGGTAAACAGTAATGCAATTGCTCGAGTCTGTGCACCATTACTGCCACCACCACCACCACTAATGCTAACAACTGCTGAAACTCCAAAGCATGTTCACAAAAAGCCATCTGTTGATCAGTGACACTGACAAAAATGATAATGATAGTAGCAATAGAGAGGCAAAGTTTGCTATTGATGAAACAGCAGCAGAAATAGCATCCGAAATAGAATTGACTAAACTTGAGGTCGACACGTGTCTTCCTCTCAATAGTCAAACCAAAACAGAAACAGTGGATAGAGACACTCTGA
>NW_016226337.1:1027-1349 GCF_001687245.7 Rhagoletis zephyria
AAAAAATAAAAGACTGAACAGCTAGTAGCTGCCGTTGCCGTTATTATTCTTGCACTGCAAACACTGTCTCCTCTCTTTCCCTCTTCTTCTTCTCTTTCTCTTTCTTTCCCTCTTTTTCTTCTCTCTCTCTCTCTCTCTCTTTCCTTTTCCCTCTTTCAATTTATCTTTTTAGAGACAGTTAGTCACATTTGAGCACTCTCTCAGTAAGTCGGCTGTCTTGCACACTGCGCTGACTGATTGTCACTGCTCAGTCAGCGGCTGTTCACTCTCTCATACGACAAAAAGAAGTCACAACTTCTTCTCGTCAAAGCGGTTTTAGAAT
>NW_016226338.1:0-1349 GCF_001687245.7 Rhagoletis zephyria
CCAGCAGGAATTACAACAACATCAGCATCTTTAGAAATAAAATAAAATAAAATAAAATATGAACTTAAGTCATTTTGCTTTTTAGTACAGTCTAAATAGAGTTGAAAATTGGTCATCTGACAATTTTCTGCATGAAGTTTAATTCTTTTGAATGCAATTCTTGTACTCAGAGACTTGTGGTAAAGTTAAGAGAGCGAAACTGCTTTCGTTTGTAACTGAAAGAGCAAAGTTTCTTCAAAAAAAAAAAATGTTGCCCTTCCACGGTGAAAAATGTGTTTTGTGTTACACTCAACACTGTAAAAGGGCATGCTTTTGTCCTTGTTTACACTGAGAGAAAATTAGTTAATATTACCAATTTCAAACTTGAAAAGGAATCAACGTGATTTTTAGTTAATATTAAAAATGCCTTAGTTGATATTTTCAACAATGATTTGCAGAATTGAGAATAAGTGGAAACGAATTGCGAATCTTTGAAAATTTTTTAACAAATAGGGAAAAATATGGTGAAATAAATAATAGAAGAAGTTCAAATAGACCAGTGCAAACGGGAGTTCCACAAGGTTCCAAATTAGCAGCTACTTTTTTTCAAAAAATATCAATAATCCATTCAAACTTAATCTAAAAGAAACTTGTATTTAAAGAATTAATAAGTGGTATAACTTGCTACTTAGAAGAATTCGAACAATGCACAGTGGACTGCCCCATAGACAAAAGTCAAAAATTTTTATTTTTCAAAAACGGATTTCTGTAATGCCTTTTTAAAGAAAATAGAGTGACATTTTATGGTGATTGAACATTTATCATTCTTCAAAGTCAACACATGTGAAAAAATTGATTTGATGTGAAAAGTGCGTGTAAATTAAGCCAATTCGAATTTTGCGCTATTTTGTGTTTAAGTGTTAAATAAAATCCAAATAGCGATGGAAACGTAAGAAACAGGTATGCTTTATAAGTTAGCCATAGAAAATAGTGAGAACAATTCTCTTTAAGCAAAATTCAAGGTGATTAAGTCTTCGTACTTTCACGAACGTAATTTTCAAGCATTCTTAGTTCCCTCAAATGAAAGCTTGTTTGTATACTTTTCCCTTTATTTCCCCTTAATTTATTACGCGAAAAATTACAAACTAAATATTAATGACCAGACGGATTTATTACTGTTCTAATACAAGCCATTAAGTCTGAGTTAATCCGGATCAATGCTGCCATCTGTTTAAGCTTTAACAATGCAGCAATGATGTGACGTAAGTGGTTTTGAAAATGTGTACATACATACATACATAAAGACATACCGTATGTGTGTAGGAGCATATCGATGGCTGAGTGGAAGATCGACCTATCTCGGCAGCCAG
>NW_016226339.1:0-1349 GCF_001687245.7 Rhagoletis zephyria
GCTTGTTGCTTCTTGCACACACGTTTTCCTTCACTCGCTAAAGGTGCGCACTACCACCACCACCACCTCCTCCTCCTTTGTACAGCAGTCCTATTTCTGATTGTACAGCAGCAGCACTGGCAGCATTTAACTCTTGTGCACAGCATCGATTGCTCCCTGTCTCCTTCTTTCCTTCTGCTCATCACCTTCACCACCACCACCACCACTTTGTCTGGTTTCACCCTCGCAAACCTGTTCCAATACGAATGACGTCCACCTGCTGCTGGTGAGCTTCAGTTAGGCGATGTCTTGTGACGACGGTGTGTTCGGATCGCCAGGCAGCTCAGCAATGCAGACAACAATCGGCGTGGTGTGCTGAAGACGACAAAGAAGTGAGTGCAGTTTGTACGTGCCAGGACGGCCTCTACGTGATCGATTCAGCAGTCAGTCGGCCATTAGTGCAATTTGTTTCTGTGGTACTTCTTCTGTTGGTGTATTGGTATTCCTGTCGCCGCGGCAGTTGCCACCACTATTTTGGCGATTGTTTTTTCCGACGACGACAGTGTCGATTGTGTTCGCTGTCTCTTTGGTGCAAACACTGATTGTGTGTGTGCCTGTTTTCATTTGAGCAAGTTCGTATTGTCTCATCACCACCACAGTCACCACAATCACCACAATCACCACCAGCACCTCAACAACAACAAAAACAACAACTCCTTTCTGCAAAAAATCTCCCCTTCTTCTTCTTCTTCTTCTTCTTCACCACCAATTCCTCTTCTCCCAGCTCTTCATGGCTCACCGCTAATCTCTCTTCTTAAGGCTCAACTTCAACTTCAGCAGCAAAAGTGCTCAAAATCGAGGAAGCAGCAGTGATCTCTCCTGCAGTGAGCCCACTTCTGTGCATTATCGATGAAGCACAGCAGCAACAATTGCAGCAGCAGCACTAATTGATCCCTGCACTCCTCTGTCTGAAGTCATCTGTTCTCGTTTAGCTGCTGCTGCAGACTGAGCACATTCGTGTGTGTGCAGTTGTCGTCTCAATCTTCCTAGTCAGTCAGCGAGAGCATTACTTTCCCTCTCTGAGTTGTCCTTGTTGCAAACGGCAGTGTGTGCCTAATTAAGCGAGTCCAGTGTGCAAAACAGGCGACAGCAAACGGCGGCAAAGGAGACAGAAGTGTTCTAAGTGTGTGGCGAATTGAGCCGCCGAGCAGCAGCAGTTGTGGCTGCTGGTAATTAGAACCAACTTCCTCTGCACTGAACTGAACCGCACTAACAGCACTGAACACCGACACTTTCTCGCTGCCAAAACTGCTGCAGTTGCTGCTGCTAATGGCCAGAGCACATTTTGCGGTGGCGGCAAAATCAGCATC
>NW_016226340.1:0-1349 GCF_001687245.7 Rhagoletis zephyria
TCAAGTGGAGAATATTTATGTATGCAGGATCAGTGTAATATTTTATAATGCATGGAAATTAAATTGCAACATATGCATATATATGAATTTTGGAGAAATTGTGAAAAGTAAATTGATTTAATTAAAAACAGCAGGCGCATGCAACGACATGTGTGAAAATAAGAAAGTACATTGATGCCTGTAAATAATAGGTGGAAATAAGTGTGTAAGTATGAAATGGCTGCATACCTAAATACATGTGAATGTTTAAGATTTGAGAATAATCCTTCATGGTTTTGTAGTAAGCTTTTAAATTCACTTTAACTTTTTAAAATTTTAAACAAGGATGTGTTTCTTCTGAATAAAAAATAAAACTAAAATTAAAAAGTAATAAAACAATGAAAAAATAGATTAACAAAAATTAAATAAAATTTAATAAACTATAAAAAACAAAAATAAAATAAAATAAAATAAAATAAAATAAAAAAAATAAAATAAAATAAAATAAAATAAGATAAAATAAAATAAAATAAAATAAAATAAGATAAAATAAAATAAAATAAAATAAAATAAGATAAAATAAAATAAAATAAAATAAAATAAGATAAAATAAAATAAAATAAAATAAAATAAAATTAAATAAAATAAAATGATATGAAATGAAATGAAATGAAATGAAATGAAATAAAATAAAATAAAAATTAATCAAAGTGCTTTCAAAAGAAGGATTTAAATGACCGCAACAATTTAAAAAAACTACTAGACAATTTCATCTGAAAATCCCAGAAAAGTTCGCATGAAACACAAAAGATCGCGTATGCTAGAGAGAGACTCTGAAAAAAATCGAGAGGTCACAAAAATTTTCCAAAAAAGGACCACAAATATTTTGGAAACACCCGAAAAAGATACCGAGAAAATTTCGGAAGACACTAAAATTCTTGAACTAGAAAATTCTTGAAAACTCGCATATAAAAACGAAAAGCCAGTCGCAATAAAAAATTTGCAAAGGACCTAAAACATAAAAAAATTAAAAATTACAAAAAAATTTACAGATAATCCTAAAAAGATACAAAAAAACCGAAACCCTTGGACCTGAAAATTTACGAAAGGCTAAGCATAAATTACGAAAAAAGCGAAAATTTTAAAAAATCTCAAAAAGTACTAAAGAATTAAAAAAAAAAGAAAAAATACCGAGAAAGAGTCGAAACGCCCCAAAACGTACAGCCCTAAAACTTCGGATAATACGAAAAGTTCCGAAATATACAAAAAAAAATGTCTTAAAAACTTTACAAAATCTTTAAAAAGATGCCGGAAAGCGCTGGAAAGACCACGAAACTTTTGAGCCTGAAAGTTTCCGAAAATTGCTGCAT
>NW_016226341.1:0-1349 GCF_001687245.7 Rhagoletis zephyria
CCAGTTCGGTTTCTGTCGTAGAAATAACGGTAAATATTGGCTCATTTTGGGGTCAATTTTGAGACTGAGAGCACTTCTCTAGCAACTTATGATTTACAGATATAACTTTCATTTGCAGGATATACATTCTTTGGCACAATAGAAATATTATCGTGTACAGATTTTTTATAAATTCAACAAATATTGAGCAGTTGAAGGCAGACAATTTTTGAAAAAAATTACGTATTTTTTTTCAAAATGCGCGGAAACCACTCGAATGATTATGTTTTGTTTTCTTGAATAAAAGTTCAAAGTTTTTCCTTTCGTTTGGTATATGGGAAGTATAGGTTGATATCTTCTAAGTATGTTTATTTTATTAAAATATATGGGCATAAATGATTTGCCACACAAAATCACTTCGTCCTCATTTTGCAAACACGTGCTTGCGTTGGTAGTGAGAGNTATTGAAATATGGGCACCAAACCAAGGAGTGTTAAGAAATCCTTAATATGAGTATTTAGAAAATTAAAAAGGGTTACCACCTCTGTAAAAAGCTAAACTCAAATTATTTAATAAGTCAAATGAATTTATGGGTATAAATTGGCATGGGTCAAAATTGTTTCTTTCTGAACTTTATTTAGGAGAGTTGCCATATATTTTAGAAATAAAATTCAACTTCAATTAAGGGAATTAGATGCACAATTTAAATATGTATCGCAATATGTGTGTCTGTCGAAAAAGGTTTAAAAGGGTTTCGGTTTTAAAATATTTTGAATAGAGTGCTACCAGTTTTAAAATTAGAATTTAAATAAAGTATGCATAAGTTAAACGAAACTTTAAAACATTACGTGAAACGAAGGTAGCAAGATATTTTTAGTTTAAATATTTGGAATATTAAAGAGGGTTGCCACCTGTTTAAAAAGGTAAACTCAAATTATTTAACAGGTTAAAAATAAAAATAATAATAATAATAGAATGGCGCTTACACATATGTTAGTGTTTGGCAGAGCTTCTCCTCCGATTGGTGGCGTGCGCCTTGATGTTGTCACACAAAGAGAAGGGGCCTACAGTTTTACGTCGACTTCGAACGGCGATTGTGTTTTTATGAGAAGCTGTTTTTCATGGCCTAAATACACTCGGAGGTTTGCCATTGCCTGCCGTGGTGTTCTGGTATGTTGTACCAAGGCCAGCAACCGTGCTAAGTTTGGGAAAAATTGGTGGAGCGGTTACCGACATATACACATGTACCATATATGGGGAAAAACATCTTTTCGTAGAATTGGTATAGATTTCTTGAAAATCAATAATTTTCGACCGGAACACCCGGTTTCTCTTCAAGACATTCCCGGTAATAATACCTAATTATTTTT
>NW_016226342.1:0-1349 GCF_001687245.7 Rhagoletis zephyria
GTTAACAATATAATCTAATCTAGACTTCAAATATAGAAAAAGTCCTTTAAAAAAAAATTCGTTCTACATCATTCTCACCATAACTTTCAAATAAACCTAATAAAAATTCATTGTATGGATGTAATATATTCGCCAGGACCTTTCTTCATGAATAGAGATGCTGGTTCAGAGAATGGGGACTAATTATGAATACAGCAAATACAGTTACTGTTTTTTTGTAAAAAAAAAGTAAAATTCTGAATTTTACCGTAAATAGATCAGCTAGTGCAACATTTCAAGGTCGATATTTGTAAGAAAGTGCCTCTAGACCAAGCGAGGAGTATTCGATAAACCATAAGCTCAGCATGGGTCTAGCGCTAGATTCAGATGGTTTTTATAAATCAAAAATTATATTTGCTTTTATTTTTGCCTACATCTACACTTTCATATATATGTAGTATTTATATCAGTAAATGTTTCAAATCGAAACGGAGCAGCCAATATTTCAATTTATCAAAATTAGAGCAACGTCTTTACTTTACTAAGCTGAATGCGCCCCACTATATTGCTGCTTCCTTCAGCATATTCAAAGCCAACTGATTTCTGTTATTTCATTTTTTCTTTTGTAAGTTAAGATTATATTTTTTAGTTAAATTAGCTTTTTCATAAAAAAGGCCTCGAGATTTGTATAATTGTTAAAAACGAGTTATTATAAGGCCACCAATAACAAATCCTAAACTTTTATTGGTATATATTTCAATTCTCTGAGTCTATTAGCATTGAGAGCCTGTAAACTGGAAAATTCTTCTTAAAACTTTTAGCGCAGAATAGCAGGAATGTCTCTATAAAAAAAATCACATTAGATACCAACAAACTTATATTTGTTTAGCGTATATGCATTTACAAACATATCGTCGCTTAAAGTACAAAACTGCGTCTTGTCGTTCTGCAAAACCGCGTATCTGCTATTTTTTGCCAAAAATTGGATTAGGTCACACAAGCTCTTGGCTCAAGCTTTATCCTTTCGTCCTGAAATATANGTTTTGAAATAGTGTTTTTACTCTCTAGAAAATAATTTTTTTTGCATTATCTTGATACGCGGTTTTGCATTTTGTTGATACGTGGTTTTGTACTTTTAACGACGATAATGCACACTGACAAAAATATGACCTATGAAACTAGTGGATTGTCCGTAAGAAAATTTCTTGGTCAAGGGGTACAATATACGAAAACAAGCCGATTATAAATATAAAAAAATATATACAAATTTTGGAGGATCTAAACAAGTTTGAAACCGCCCTTGAGGTACCTCCTTTCCGATAAAAAAAAAAGAATTATCGAAATCGGTTCACGTGGTCCAAAGTTACTAA
>NW_016226343.1:0-1349 GCF_001687245.7 Rhagoletis zephyria
ACGACATCCAGTAAAAAACCAGTAAAATTAGTACTGGATTTACTGGATACTGCGTACGCGAACATTGTAAACAGAAAATCGACATTTATCTTTCCTTATACACCACTCTGTATACCCACCACCTTTGTACACACACACAAACACACACACACACACACACACAAATATGCACTCCAAATGTCAATTCACTTTGAATTTGTATATACTCAGAATATTTCGTTTGTGAGCCCGTGCAAACGCATCCTATACGAATCGAACCTTTTCGCCAAATAAAACCACACGTAATTTGTAAATTCAATTAAAAAAAATACTGTGTGTTCTTTTTGAATAGAGTGGAACCAGTGTTGCTAAGTGGTAAGCTACCGGCAATATAAAAAACCAAGGGTCTAAAGTGTTCAATATCCTAAAATTCACAGGGAATAGGTAAATCGGCAAATAAAGGATATTTTAGNAGGGTCTAAAGTGTTCAATATCCTAAAATTCACAGGGAATAGGTAAATCGGCAAATAAAGGATATTTTAGACCAAAATATTATTTGTCATAGCGATTCTCCTTATCCAGCACCGATTTGGGTGGTACTTAAGAAGTTAGATGGTTCAGGTAAACAAAAATGGAGAGTTGTAGTAGATTACCGAAAATTGAATAACATCACTGTAGACGATAGACGCCCAATTCCTAATATAGGAAATTTAAGATAAAATTGGCAAATGCATGTATTTTTCGACAGTTGATTTGGCCATAGGTTTTTATCAAATCGAAACGGACCCTATTGATAGAAGGAAAACTGCTTTTTCAACACAAAACGGTCATTACGAATTTTTAGGAATGCCGTTTGGATTGAAAAATGGACCTGCAACATTCTAGCGATTGATGGTATATATGGATGATAAATTAGTTTTAAGTACTTCGCTTCAGGAACATGTTTAATCGCTCAACAGAGTTCTTAGAAAGTTAGCCAATGCTAACTTAAAAATCCAGATAGATAAATGTGAATTTATGAAAAGAGAAACAGAACTCTTAGGCCATGTTGTTACGCCAGGGGGAATCAAACCTAATCCGAATAAAATTGAATCTATAGTGAACTATCCAGTACCACAGACGCAGAAGCAAATAAAGCAGTTTTTAGGTTTGGCTGGATTTTATAGAAAATGTATAAAGGATTTTGCTAAGATAACTAAACCCTTAACAAACTGTTTAAAGCAAGGGAACAAAATAAATGGTTTAGATAAAGATTATATTAAAGCAGTAGATACCATAAAAACCAAAGAACGCATTTTGGCGTTTCCTAATTATGATAAGTTATTCACTCTTACTACTGATGCTTCCACTATTGCATTAGGAGCAGTTCT
>NW_016226344.1:0-1349 GCF_001687245.7 Rhagoletis zephyria
ATGCCACAACTGCCTGAATCTTGGCAGAAGCCTCACTCACTTTTTTCCCCTCGATATTTTTGCTATTTGGAATATTCACTTGAAAATGCATTTTTCATCATTCCTTTCCGTTGCTGTTGCTGATTTTTTTACGCTGTCTGCCACCTCATTAACACCTTTCTTCAGCCCATGCGACAGCACACACATACTCGGCAGCAATCTGACAAAAAACCGGAAGCAGAAAAAAGCAAATTTAAAAATAAAGCAGAGGAAATATTTTCATATCGCGTTCGTGCAGTTAGTCAGTCACACAGCCAACTGCTACTCCATTTGATCTTTGGTGTGAATATTGTTGGCAGTGATGCGACAAGTGTGCAAAGTACTGCCTACTTTTGGGCGCAACAGAGCGCACCAATGCTTTGATTGTGGTGAAACGAAGTCGTCAGCTTACTATACGCTTTGGTTACACGGCAGATCCACCCATCCCTTTGCTAAGATATCGTTTTCCCTTCTGTCATTGAGGTAGCGAACAGCAGGCCTATCGTTCGGAGTAAAATCAAATGGAGAGATTATTGGCGAAATGAGAAGGATTTTAGCTTCACACCATAAATTTTAAAAGATTTTGCAATTGAATGCTGATCATAAATACCGTTTCAAACAATAGGAAGGAAGCGATGTAGATATATCCACTTTTCTTATTCCCCGTCAGTGGTAAAAATAAATGTCATTCTATTGGGGGAGGAAATACTTGTCAAACTGTACCAGCACGGCAGATGCCCATGAAGTACTGGTATTTTGATTTGAAGAGATTCGATATCAGGGTCAGCACCACTGCTTATTTCCTCCATAAAACAAAGTTCCTTCACAATTTCCACTACTTCTTGAAGTGCAGATGTACACTGCCCATGTGCGACGGTATCTTACCAAGGTACCGGTGAAGTATATCTTCGGGCTATTTAATAATTTACAATGTAAAGCTCCGACCGCCGATTGCCGATGTTAGAAGTTTTTGATGGCTTCATCGATATATTCATTTTTACACGGCGGATCTTAAGCCCGGACTACAACCTATTGTTGGGAGTATTTAAAAAAAATGTTCGATGCGCATTTATAAAGCAAGCTGCTTGCACCAAGACCGCCTAAGTGGCAACAACAAAGTTCTCGATCTTTCTGCGTCATTCAAAAGTTTCACTCTGGTTGGTAACCTCAATCCGAGCATGGGTTCCGCACGTTTCCAGAGTGCTCAGAAGAATGACCGTCCATCATTGCACTTCGATTAGCACCAAATAAGAAGATAAAATTCTAACCCTATGCGTGAGTTATGTTAGGAAGCTAGAGCGCGTGCAAAGGGCAGCCCTCGTTGGGATCAG
>NW_016226345.1:0-947 GCF_001687245.7 Rhagoletis zephyria
GTCAGACTGGTGAGGCCGGTGAGGCGCGGCAGACAGCACCGGAAGAGGCGGTCCCAAGAGAAGGCGGGCACATCGTCATCCTCCTCATCGATGAAAGACGCTTCATCAGTCTCCGAGTTGACCAGTCGCATGAAGGTGCGTGACTCAGTGAGCAGGTCGATGGTCGATTCGCTGATAAAGGGCGATCTGTTGATGTGCTTAAACTGCCAGTACCCGTTGACGAGCACCAGCGATCGGCGGTCGGTGGCGAGAGACAGCGGGCAGGCATCGGTCTTGGCGTCCTCAATTCGGCAAAGTCTAAAGGGAAAGACAGAGACAGATTTGGGGTGAAATGAATTGGTGGTGGGGGTGGTGGACGTAGTGATCTTCACCCTCATCCATCAGTAGCGCAGCAACAGCAGCAACAACTAGAGCAAGCAAGCAAGCAAACAAACAAACACTCACCTTCGCTTGATGACAGCCCGGCAAAGCTCGCGAAGAAAGTCTTTTGAGCTGAAGAGAAGGCGGCCAGTCTGGTTCTGGTTGGCGTTGGCTTGAGCCTCGGCTACGATGAACCTCGCCTCTTCAACGTCCGCCTTTTTGTTAAGGGCGGCGACGGTGCTTCGCATTCGCTCCAGATTCATTTCTAGGTCGTTGATTGACTCGCGCTCGGCGGCAACTTTCCTGCGCCAGTATTCCAGTTGAGCTCGGCTCAGTGGCCGGGACATTTTGGTGGCGGTAGTGGTGGTGGTGGCGGTGAGATGACTTGAAGGTGTGGAGGAGGGGTGATGACGACAGGTGACGAAGGGTAGTGAGTGGTGGTGAGGGAGAAGAGAGTTGGCTGAAGAGTGGTGAGAGGGTGAAGTAGTGGTGGTGGGTGGCAGTAGCCCACCTTGGTGGTGGTGACGGTGGAAAACGTCAAAGTCCGAAAGTGGCGAGGCAGCGAGAAAAAAATGACAAAGTTTTTT
>NW_016226345.1:1073-1349 GCF_001687245.7 Rhagoletis zephyria
AAAAAATTGACGACCGCTTGCCTTGGTGGTTGAGGGAGAAATGACGGCAGTTTCAGCGGCGACAGCGGTGGCGGTGGCGTCTCACTCGTAGCAACGTTGCAACGTCGCTCGCATTGCCACCTAGGTCGACGGCCAAGTCAGGTTCAAGTGAGCTGGTCGATGATGCTCAAACCGATGATGATGCTGCTGCTGGCGCTGCGAGTGACACAGAGGCAATCACAGAGAGAGAGAGAGAGAGAGAGAGAGCACCGTCGTCACCACTGTCACCCACTCACC
>NW_016226347.1:0-1349 GCF_001687245.7 Rhagoletis zephyria
GCAAGATCGATTCACCTCGAACCATCGATCGATGCAGCTAAAACAGAGAGAGTAGCGGTTATTAGTTTAAATTTGAAAGAAGACAATAAGAGAATGCTTACCCTTTATGATAAATACACAAGCACGGCAATCGCGCTATAATATCACCGGGATTCAAATCTTCTAAGCAAATTACGCATTCGCCCTTGGCATCGGATAAAACATCCTCTGAAAGATTTGAAAGAAACAAAGCGGGATTAGTAAATGCAATTTTTTTTTTAAATAAAGATTTGGAATAAAGAGAGCTGGGCGAGTAAATGTATTTTTTTTTTAAGTTTACACAATAAACACAAACTTGCATAAGCACATTATTTATCTTCAAGAACCGGGATTATATCTCTATTATAGGCATTGGAGAAGCTTCATTTTTATCTCATTTCGAAGAATGATCAATTTTAAAAATTGTGGCGATAGCAAAGAAAATCGCTTGGCTACTTTGATTTTTATGCGTCTGTTTATCAAGCCAAATAAAAAATATGCATATTTTTTTTTTAACAGGCACAGCGAAAAGGATTACATTGAACCTACAAAAGCATATTATAGATGTCATCATCAGAATCATCAAATGAATTTTCTGACTAATAAACTTAGGTCTGGTAAAGAGGGTGAAAAATGTAAGACCTTGCTTCGTTATCCTCTTTCTATAGCTTTTGTGGTATGAATCGGTGCGTTATTTTTCTGGCATATTGAAGGTGACTTTTTTGCTTGTGCTTTATCCAATGTAGGTTGGTATTGAAAATGGCGACGGTAACCCCGTCCATCTCCGGTATTTTCGAAAAAAAGCTATTTCCCCTTATACTGGATCCAAATTTTTGAAAGTTGTAATGTGAAGTAGCATTTTGGTATAAAATAAGATACCTACCAATGAAAGTATTCTCAGATTTTTTTATGGAAGAAAATACATATGTAGATATGTTTGTTAATTATCAAAACTTAATCCGAATTTTAAGANGAGTAATCTTCCGACAGTCTGCTCCCCTTCTTCTCGGCGCATACAAATGCAATTGTCAATAAAGTATAAAGCCGCAATAATGTCTTCAAGTCGCTAGCCGGCATCATCTGGGGCAAAGACAAAAAAAACTTGTTGCGAACGTACAAGGGAATTCGCCGAACTATGCAGCACCTGCGTGGTCGCCGCGAACTAGCAGGATGCAGTGGACGAAGCTACAGACTTGCAAAAGCACGGCACTTCGGACAGCGACCGAATGCCTTCTGATGTCGCCGCAACATCACTTGCACAACAAGGCTCATATGCTCCCAGTTAATGAGCATAACACAATGCTCTGCAAGCAACTCTTGGCAGGGTGTCA
>NW_016226348.1:0-1349 GCF_001687245.7 Rhagoletis zephyria
AAATCACAATAAACAAAACAATAAAGACAGATTTAGCAAACTATTACAAGCGTTGAAAATTGACAAAAATGACAGTAAAGCAACGGATTAATTGATAAAAATTTTTAAAGACTATCAAGACATATTCCACTTAGAAGGCGACATTTTAACAGCAAATAACTTTTATACACAACATCTTAACTTAACAGATAAAACACCGGTTTACATTAAAAACTATAGACTTCCACAAACTCAAATAGAAGAAATCAATCAACAAGTTCAAAAATTAATTGATGACGATATCATTGAACATTCAACCAGTCCATACAACTCACCATTACTTGTTGTACCAAAGAAAAGCGATGGAGACAAAGAGAAATGGCGACTTGTAGTAGATTTTAGGCAATTAAATAAGAAAATAGTTAATGATAAATTTCCACTTTCAAGAATTGAAGATGTATTAGATAAATTAGGAAGAGCAAAATATTTTTCAACTCTAGATATGACAAGTTCCTTTCATCAAATTAACTTAGATAAAGAATCAAGAAAAGCAACTGCATTTTCTACATCAAACGGTCACTATCAGTTTAAACGATTACCTTTTGGTCTTAAAATTTCATCAAATAGTTTCCAACGTATGCTAACAATAGCACTTTCAGGTCTCGATAGTAAAGCATTTTTATATGTAGACGACATCATCATTTTTGGATGTAGTTTGAAACATCACAATGACAATCTGAGACAGGTCTTTGAACGTTCATCAAAATACAGTTTAAAAGTAAACGCTAAAAAATGTGTATTTTTAAAGTCAGAAGTTGTTTATTTAGGTCATCTAATAACAGAAGATGGTATTAAAACAGACCCAGCAAAACACAAAGCAATTCAAAATTATCCAATACCTAAAGATGCTGACGAGGTAAAACGATTTGTAGCTTTTTGTAATTACTATAGACGTTTCATAAAAAATTTCGCTGAATTAACAAAATGTCTGAATGATCAAACGAAGAAAGGAAAAATATTTGAATGGACAGACGAATGTCAACAAACTTTTGATATATTAAGACAAAAATTAAGTTCACCAATATTACAATATCCAGATTTTGAAAAACCTTTCATTTTAACGACAGATGCTTCAAATTATGCTTTAGGTGCAATCTTATCACAGGGAGAAATAGGAACTGATTTGCCAATAACCTATGCTAGCAGAACTTTGAATAAACACGAAATTAATAAACCCGTGATAGAAAAAGAACTACTTGCTATACATTGGGGCATTGAATTCTTTAGGCCATATTTACATGGTAGAATATTTATAGTAGTAACTGACCTCTTGTTTCACTTTTTACACATAAAAACCCTTCTTCTAAATT
>NW_016226349.1:0-1348 GCF_001687245.7 Rhagoletis zephyria
CTTGAACCGAAGTTGAATGTTGCCGTGATTAGACTGTGCTCTAATCTCTCTAAAGTTTACATTTCGCTTAAGCGAGTGAGTGAGAAGGGAGAGTATTTGTGTGTGTTTTTACGTAAAAATCAAAAACCAACAGACTTCTACGTATGTAATGCTGTGCGTTGGGTAACAGCTTACACGCGAAGCTCATTTAACAGATTCCTTATGTGACAACTNCAGCTTACACGCGAAGCTCATTTAACAGATTCCTTATGTGACAACTCTCAAGCAATGCCAAATATGCATAACAGAGCCTTTAGTGTTAGCCAGACATGGCGCAAACGGCTATTGAAAAAGGTTTCAATTAATTTGAAAAAGGTTTCATTTAAACTGAAAATGCTATATATGATTTGCCTAGTTACCAAAACCACTCGAAAATCACAGCAAACCAACCAACCTACCAGAGCCTTATTTTAAGAAATGAAACCACCAATTTTGGTCCAATTGGACCGAACGGCAACACTGTATTTAACATGCCTTGACCGTAAGGGAGAGCAACACGTAACAGCTAATTCAAAGTAATCCAAAAAAGAAGTTTCATTTCATTTGAATAAAGTTTAATTAATTTGAAAAAAGTTTCATTTAATTTGAATAAAGTTTCACTGAATCTGAAAAAGGTTTCATTTAATTTGAAAAAGGTTTCGCTTAACATGAAAAAGGTTTCATTTAATTTGAAAAAGGTTTCGCTTAATTTGAAAATGGTTTCATTTAAACTGAAAATGCTATATTTGGCATTCCGCACCAAAGCGGACACCATTTGGCTTTTGCATCTTCGATTTTTTTATATTATAGTACCCATTGAGAGTGGCCCCCGATTTTTTTTTTTTAATTTTCCCTTTTCCCCTTTTCGAGATACCGATTTTTAAAATAAACCAAATTTTTTTTAAATGCCCATAATTTTGCGAAGAATGGGCCCATTGAGATTGTTTTTTTTTTTAATTTCTTTTTCAAAACAGTTTTAGAATTAGAAATGGAATTTTTTTCTTGTTAAACAGTTTTTATTGAGCTTGAGGCCGTTTTTTATAAAAAGTTATTGTGAAAAACCAACAATAGTTTATATTTTCCACAATAATTTTTCATAAAAAAAACGGCGTCAAACTCAATAAAAATTGCTTAATACGATTTATTAGGCCAAAAAACAACAAAAAAACGAAATTTTTTTTCTATAAAATTAACAAATTTTTAATATAAACTCACTTACCGAACGATTTTCTTAAAGTTTTTTTTGTAAGAAACTGTCACGCATTTCACAACTTTTAAGAGTATTCCTATAACAATGGGATCTAATTTTTGGAATTTCTTAGTCATAAAA
>NW_016226350.1:0-1348 GCF_001687245.7 Rhagoletis zephyria
GCCAAAAAACGGATTTAGCAGGTTTACACTCTAAGCCGACGATATGTACGTATGTATGTACATTTGCATGTATTTTGTTTTTACAGAGAAAAATAAGTAAAAAGGATAGTAGAATCGTTTATGCCGCAGAAACAAAAAACAACTAAGCACTTTTTTTTTTAAGTTTAAAGGTAGTGTCACACGATTGGGTTTTTGCCGAAATGCGAAATCGTATCCCAATTGTTTGAATACCCAAATATTTTTCTTTATCCCAATCACGAAAAGTAATTTGTTGAAATTTTTCAATAGAAGACTGCTGTGTTGTACCCAAAGTTTAAAACATTTGTTTTAAACTTGTCTAATATGAACTTGGTCACATTTTTGCCAAAAGTAAATGCACCTAAACATATGCTCACCAAAACNTTAAGTTTAAAGGTAGTGTCACACGATTGGGTTTTTGCCGAAATGCGAAATCGTATCCCAATTGTTTGAATACCCAAATATTTTTCTTTATCCCAATCACGAAAAGTAATTTGTTGAAATTTTTCAATAGAAGACTGCTGTGTTGTACCCAAAGTTTAAAACATTTGTTTTAAACTTGTCTAATATGAACTTGGTCACATTTTTGCCAAAAGTAAATGCACCTAAACATATGCTCACCAAAACCTGCAGCATTCGTTCAAAGAAGAAAGAGAAAGAAATTGGAAACAGAGCGCTGGTGAAGCGTCATTTGTCATAACCAAAAACTTATCAACTATGAAAAATATTGCTTTTGCAATAATTTTTTCCCAGCTTTTGTAAAAGGCATCAGCCCTCTTGTGCGCTCAAACGTCAGTAGTGGGCGAAGAGTAAAAAATAGAAAATGCCACAGTCGGCAACACTCTGTGGACAGCAGCAATAATTTTTGTTCATAGTTGGTTTGCTGATGATGACAAGGATGCACTGCTACACATAGAACTCCGGTAACCGGCCCTAAACCAGCTGAAGAAAAACAGTTGCAAACGAAGCTTAGGCAGGGGATTTGTGCAAAAAGCCGAAAATATTAAACGTAGTTTTTTTTTTTTTTTGATTTGGTAAGTGAAATAAAAAGTTTTCTGTTTCCTAAAATTGTCCACAATAATAAATCATAAAGCTAAAGATAAGTAATAAATAACACTTTAACGCAAACGATGGGCAAAGAAAGCAATTTTGTACGACTGACGGAAAGATCGACGTATATTCCCTTCCAGTACAGAAATAATCGGTAGAGAAGAGTTACAGAAACGAGCTACTGGTATAACGAAGAGTGCTACGCAGCTGCTGCAGGTAAATACTTCTTTCTTTAGCTGACACAATTGAGCGAGACTGTGAGAAAAGAACAGAGGAGAGA
>NW_016226352.1:0-1348 GCF_001687245.7 Rhagoletis zephyria
TTTGGAGATGGCATTATGCATCCACCTTGCCCGTTTAAGTCTGATGACCTAGTTTGCCCTATTAGTTTCCGGCAGGCCCACATAGCGGCCCTGATCTTTTTAATAGTTTTATCTAGGTGCGAATTCCATGAGAGCCTGTCATCAAGAAAAACTCTTAGATATTTGAAGTTTATTTTTTCTTCTTGAAGAAATGGTTCTATTGATTTGCCTCTTTTCATTTTCCCGTAGAAAATTACTATGCTATTTTTCTTAGGGGTTTACGTTTAACCCATTATTACTGTACCAATTTGGGACTATATTCAGACAATGTCATCCGCATAGTCACGAATGTGCAAGTCGTTTTCACTAAGAAGGCAGATTAGTTAGTTTATTACGATGAACCATAGTAGAGGGGATATCATTCCTCCCTGCAAGCAACCTTTCGTGGCTAAGAGTTTGACTCTTTCCTACACCCGAGTGAATGTATGGGTTCTGAATTTAAGGACGTTTGCTATCCAGCGGCAACTGCGCCGCCCACGTCCAAGAAATATCACACCGCCACCTCTTAGTCCTCTAAAGACTTTTAAACTGTCCTTATTAGTGTCTGAAGAGCGTGGATAGTAGCTCTTTCTGGAAGATAGGCATATTGGTAACTATGTAAAGGGTTCCCGGTAAGGAAACTATCCCTGATATGCTTGTCAACGATTATGTTCATTGCTTTTAGCAGAAAGGACATAAAACTCATGGTTCGGTAGGACTTTGGTTGGTCTGCTGGTTCCAACCACCACGCCCTGCTTCCCCCCTCACTTTTGCGATTTAGCGGTATCAGAAAGGGTAGAATGGGGGAAGTTCCTTTGCAGGTGCTCTGAGAAAATGCTATCTACCGCAGGTGATTTGAAAGGCGCTGAGGCAGATATAGTCCTACAGAAAAACGAACGCCTTTCGATAACAGATGTGTTCGAGCTTATTGTGTTTAAAAATTGACGTAAAAAGTAGAAAAAAAATTATACTGTATTTCCCTGAAAATAATAAAAATTCACACTTTCTTAATTTAATATTTTTCACTTTGTATAAACTTTGTGTTTTACACACAAACAAAAAAGTGTAAAAGGAAAGAGAATACCAGAAACTTTGTCCTTTGGTCAGCGTTAACTAGGAAATTTTATTTTTCCAACACACTTGTGCGCCTTGGAATATACTTCGCTCCAGGCAAAGGTGTGGTTAAATGTGTGTGCGGCTGTGCGGCTGTGCTTTTGCTTCGTGATTTCCGCGCAAAAGTGCAAATTAAGTAAATTAAGTGCTGAACGCGTCAGCGTCTTCTAGTTACATACAAGAAAAAGTTCAGCGCCACATAACTGACGAAGAACAG
>NW_016226354.1:0-1031 GCF_001687245.7 Rhagoletis zephyria
GCGGGCTCGGGTTCTGCTTCTCCACAACTTTCCGTGCTGCTACCATTTAATAGGGCANTTGAATAGCTCAGCTGGCAGGCTGTTAGCTCCAGCAGCTTTGTTGTTTTTTAGTCGCGTTATTGCTATACGTACCTCATCATAGTCAGGCGGTGGGACGTCGACTCCGTCATCATCGACTGCGGGCTCGGGTTCTGCTTCTCCACAACTTTCCGTGCTGCTACCATTTAATAGGGCAGAAAAGTGTTCCCTCCATAATTTATGTACGCTCTGGACATCAGTTACTAGGTCACCATTATTGTTCTTACAGGAGTACGCCCCGGTCTTTAAACCTTCTGTAAGTCGCCTAACCCTCTGGTCATATTTTCGGGCATTCTTCCTGTAGGCCAGCATTTCAAGCTCTTCGCACTCACGTATTTCGGCCTCTCTCTTCCCTATAGCGGTACCACATAGCGCGCGTCGCGCCCGCTCTCAGCGTGGCCTTGTAGGCGGCATCTTTTTTCTCAGCAGCTTCCTGACACTCCTCATCGTGCCAGTTGTTCTTTCGGGCTCGCTGAAATCCAACTATTTCTTCGGCGGCGGTACTTAATGAGCGGGAAATGTGGTTCCACTGCTCGCATATGTCGGTTTGTTGAAGAGTGCTCTCTGAGAGCAAGTGTGAGAGTCGAGTAGCGAAAGCGCTGGTTGTCGGTTGTGATTTCAGCTTTTCGACGTTAAGCTTTTCTTGCATATTTGGGCGCACATTTTTCGCTGCACAGAGGCGGGTGCGTATCTTGGCTGCAACAAGATAGTGGTCCGAGTCGATGTTTGGGCCTCGGAGTGTGCGTACGTCTAAAACACTGGAAGCGTGCCTTCCGTCTATCACAACATGATCGATTTGGTTTCTCGTTTTTCGATCCGGGGACAGCCACATAGCTTGATGGATCTTTTTATGCTTGAAGCTAGTACTGCATACTACCATATTTCGGGCCCCGACGATGTCGATCAGACTCAATCCATTGTCGGACGTTTCGTGGTGGAGGCTGAATTTTCCG
>NW_016226354.1:1197-1348 GCF_001687245.7 Rhagoletis zephyria
ATAGAAGAGATCCTTGGACGCCTCATCCTTCTCTTCCGTCGGGGCATGGGCGCAGATGAGCGAGATGTTGAGCTTTTAGATGCGGATTGTGGCTAGAGCTCTTCCACCGTGGTGAACGACAGTACTCGGCGACGGAGTCTCTCTCCCACCA
>NW_016226355.1:0-1348 GCF_001687245.7 Rhagoletis zephyria
GGACGCACGATGCACCTGACGAAACATTGCATGCTTCTCCTTTGACGTGCCCAATGGCTCCGTCAGAGGAGGTTGAGAGCAGCCCAAAGGCTGCAGTNTACTTTTGACCATTTTTAAGGCTTCCTCCCTAGACTTGCCTTTGCCTAGGGCACGCCTGAAAATCCTGCGCTCTTTCGAATTGAAATAAACAAAGCTGGACTTGGGGTCCAGCTTCACTTTTTCCAGCATTGTACCTATTTCTGTAAGCCCTGACTCAGAATCCGAGAATAACTCAGACTTCATTCGGACGCACGATGCACCTGACGAAACATTGCATGCTTCTCCTTTGACGTGCCCAATGGCTCCGTCAGAGGAGGTTGAGAGCAGCCCAAAGGCTGCAGTGAGTGATGATTTCTGAGCATCATCTGGCTCATCTAAATTTGGTTTATTTTTATTTGAATTCATTTTGTTCCCACGAGTGAAGGGGAACAGGGAAAAGTACGCCGCGGTAATCCCGATCCCACGGTAAGTCTAGTTGAAACTGGAGAGCGACCGGTATCCAGAGTTCGCATATTAACGACCAGGCTCCCCCCCTGGCCATGCATCGATCGGCATACGCTGTTCCACCTTGGAGTTGGGGTAATTTTTGTGAGAGGAAAAGGCAGCTCAGTGGGCAATCTGAGAATCGGTAGGNGGAGAGCGACCGGTATCCAGAGTTCGCATATTAACGACCAGGCTCCCCCCCTGGCCATGCATCGATCGGCATACGCTGTTCCACCTTGGAGTTGGGGTAATTTTTGTGAGAGGAAAAGGCAGCTCAGTGGGCAATCTGAGAATCGGTAGGAGACCAAAGTCAGCTCCGTCCTCAGACTGTCCCCTAATACTAGCCTCTTCCTCCCGGGAGTTTTCTTCTCCCCGCCCGACTACCACTAGCCAGCACTATAGCCAGAGACATGACCGTAGCTATAGCCTGTTTCCATCCGCCCCCGCGTGGAGAGTGTAGCCGCACTTCCGGCAGTGCATGCAGACGGAAGACACCCCCAAAGGAGTGAGAACCGTCCGCACACCTGTCGGCTGACGGCCCAGGAAATATGTCGAAAAAACAACAAAAAGAAAGTTAAGTATTCAAAAAAACAAAAAAAAAACATGTGCGACGTTTCGTGAATCCCACTATTATGTTTGCCTTAGCGGTATTTTACATTAAAAAATTTTATGTTTTCAAAGTAAGATTGCTTTGCCTCTTTATTAAAGCAGTTAATCAAACAATAAGTTCTAATTCTTATAAACAAGGACTTTGTAATATCTGGATTACAATTTTCTCAGCAAAAATATGGCTCTACCTCAACCATCTTTTCAAATAAAATTTGAG
>NW_016226356.1:0-1348 GCF_001687245.7 Rhagoletis zephyria
AATTGTTATGTCCAAATAGTTTATTTTGCCTTCATTTTCCTTATCCATAGTGAAATTTATACTCGTGTGTTTGTCGTTGAGATAGCCTAGAATTTGTTCTTCCTTGTCTCCCGTTACAAGACATATAATGTCATCGACGTATCTTGCGTAGAACTTTACTCCCAGGCTTGTTGTCAGCTCCGTCATATACTTTTCCTCTGAATGTTGCATGAATAATAATAATAATAGATTGGCGCTTACACATATGTTAGTGTTTGGCCGAGCTTCTCCTCTGACTTGTGGCGTGCGCCTTGATGTTGTCACACAAAGCGGAGGGACCTACAGTTTTACGCCGACTCCGAACGGCGATTGTATTTTAATGAGAAGCTGTTTTTCATGGCAGAAATACACTCGGAGGTTTGCCATTGCCTGCCGAGGGACGACCGCTGTTAAGAAAATCCTTTTTTCTATATTTTTTTGGGATGTTGCTTTGACCAGGGCTTGAACCCAGGTGTTGATGAGTGAAAGCGCGCACTGCTTATCACTACACCACAGCGGCCGACCGGCCGGAACTCCTTCCAGTCAGCACGCTCCTGGAGATATTAGATCAAATAAAGGAGAATATCAGTAAATCTAAAAAAATTCAATAAATGAAACAAAAAACTCGATGACCTCAATAGAAAGCAAAACATCACAAAGAACATGCAACACAGCGAAATGCCTTTCCATTCCAGATTCGTAAATTTGACTAAGGTTCCCATTAGCAAACAAGAGACAGAAATATTGGAAAAAGGTCTGAAACACAACATAGAAAATTATGATAAAAATAAAGAGGTAGAGCACACTATTGTAGACGCGGAAATGGCCATATCATTACTACCAAGCGAGGATCAAGATCATGCAAGACACATATGTAGACGTATAATTGAAAAAAGCATAAAATCTATGGATAAGAAAAACTAAGCGACGAAAATAAAACGGTCAAAGGGCTAAAGAAAAAACTCAAAACGAATAAAGTAATCACAACAAAAGCAGACAAGGGGAACACAACGGTAATAATGTACGAAAAAGAATATAAAGAAAAGACAGAGCAACTAATCAAAGAGACAAATTGTCGGATGATGAGAAAGGACCCAACCGATGACTACCAAGTAGCAGTAAAGCACGCAATAAAACAAGCAAAAACAATAATAAATCCAAGGAAAGCATATACAATGACATTAATGAATCCTTCGGCCCCTTCAATGATAGCACTCCCAAAAATACACAAGCCACGAAATCCGATGAGACCAATTATCAACCATAAATCTGCACCAGGACACAAACTATCGAAATATCTAAAATCGTTGCTGAAAGAAAAACTGGAACT
>NW_016226357.1:0-1348 GCF_001687245.7 Rhagoletis zephyria
GAATTGTAATAACGCCATTTGCTGACTGAGATACCTCACCGCCCGCAGTTCCGCCAAGCTAGCCCATTTATTTTCATGTACTCCGTACTCCGTATACCACTGTATCCCAGCCAGTTTAAATTGATTGAGTCCCCCTTCCCTCTAAATGGTACGACCAATAATTGATTTAGAGCCATACAAGGCTCAGATTATCCAGTTATATCAANTGTATCACGTCGTCACCATGATCTTCAACGAAAACGAGGAGCCTACATTGTACAAGGACCAAATGAGATATGGGCTGTGGATGGCTATATGAAGCTCCAGCCATATGGCATAGAGGTGTATGCCGCTATTGATGCATACTCACGCTATATTATCTGGATCTATGTTGGGATATCAGCTCGTACGCAAGTGAGTGTTGTCCGCCAGTATCTTGACACTGTCAAGACTCTCCAGAAAGTGCCTAGGAGAATACGATCAGATCATGGTACAGAGACTGGGCTTCTGGGAGGAGCTCATTATCAGCTTATACAAGCACATGATCCATCAGTGTCAGTCCAAAACTGCTATATTTATGGTACAAGTACAGAGAATCAGAGGATTGAAGCTTGGTGGGGACAACTCACTAAGGGGCTTGTTTTTAAGTGGAGAGTAAGTTTATGTCTGTACAGGATATAAAGTCAGGATGCTAATGATTAGGAATACTTTGCTCTATTAAAGGATGAAGGGAGCTTCTCCCAGAGTTCACTAATAGATCAAATTGCCTTATATGCTATCTATATGCCTGTTCTTCGAGCGGAGATTCAGTCCTTCGTACAGACATGGAATATTCATCACATCCGGAAGCAACCCCGTCGGCCAACTGTTGTACATGGAAAACCATTTATGAACTATTTCCATCCAGCTGATGGTGTTCAGGATCTGGGAATACCAGTTAACCATGATGCTTGGGAGAATATGCAGAGTACTTTACAAGACTGGGGTAGCTATATTATTCCCTCCTTTTTTTCTTTTTTTTTTTTTGGATTGTGCATATTCTAACTCAAGGCATAGATATTAATGAATTTCTTCCAGAAGCAACCTTCAATTGGTGTCGTACACAGCTTCTAGAGATGGCATTTGATCCTATACATCCACCAAAAATTCCTGGTGTTGAACATTCCACTCCTTTTCATACAATTTATCTCCAGTTCCGTGAAATTGTCTCCACCCACATTGCTAGTGATGCTGATCCTGTACTAGAATTATCAAAGGCTCCACAAAGACCTACTAGTATGACTAGCTGGGCAGCTAGGGACTAGTGTGATGATAAATTTCATTAATGAGTTTTTTTCAGCATGTTAGGGTCAGTAGGCCACAGTGGCCA
>NW_016226358.1:0-1348 GCF_001687245.7 Rhagoletis zephyria
TTTGATTTCGAAAAAAACGTGGGTAGAATTTTTTTCGGTGCAGAACAATTCTTTTTTTTTTTACCACCCTAATGTACATACATACAGGAATTGCGCAACGAAGCTCGTCAGCCGTTTGCAGCTATTGCAGAGAGGATGCACTCGGTGCTAAAGATTTTCACTCCAAGCATCACCTACGCCATGTCATGTCAAAAGCAATTCTTTATCGAATGCAAAGAGAATATAATTTCATAAAGATGAAAAAAAAAACATCCAAAACGAATCGCATTAGAATGTCAATCGGGCAATTTCGGAAAAGGCAACACGTCTGCGAAGCGCCAGCTAGCCAGCTACAGAGACTGACGCTCGAGTCAACAACTGACAAGATCAGCACTTGTGCCTACTATACACACATACTTACATACATACATACATAACAGGCGACCAAGATCACAGGCAGGCCGTGCAACACGATCATGCCACCAGCAAACAACCAAACGATCGACCGACCGATGGAACGACCAACCATGCAAAATGCTTAAGTACACCATCGCCGCGGCAATGAATATTTAGGATATATCGTGGAGCGTAAAGTGGAGTGAGGTGGCGCAATGCAGTGCGGCGTAATCGTTAATCTGTGTGAGCGTACGTTTTTGCATTTTGGGCGCCTTCCAGGCAATTTTGACGTTCCGAAGCGTCCAATGGCAACTTATAGACACATACATACAATGCCACATGCATAGCGCGCGCAGCTGTTTGTACGTTGTTTGAGGCATGCAACGCGATATGCGCGCGATTGTGTAGGCTTTATTGTTCATTTGCCATTTTTTGCATATTTAGGCATGTATTTTATTTAATTTATTTTATATTTTTTTTAGTTTATATTTTTCATTTTTATGGCTTTTGTATATTTAATATTCATTTCTTAACATAAGCGGCGCTTGCAGCGAAATTTACATATTTTAGTAAAAGAAGCAGCAGGAAAAAATGTGTATGCCAAAATTGTTGGACGCGGCTATTGTGAGCTCTCGGTTCACACTCAGCGACAACGAAATATGCAGGAATATTTTGCCTTTTTTTTTTAAATGTTGGCCGCCGCAGCCAAGTATTTGGAGATACATTCAGTTTATAGAAATTGTCCTTGAACACCGTACAGTTTGGTAAAACTTTCCAATGCTTTATTTTCAGCCTGCAGATCTTTGCTTTTGCGAACGAGTCTCCTTTGTTTGGTAGAATTTCCTATTCTTTACTCTAGACCATTATCTTAAACTGTTCATACTCACGTATTTCCGAACTTTCCACTGCCTTTTTTTCAAACGAAAGTTATGTATGTACATACATGAAATCGTCGTTGGAATAATGAAATAGT
>NW_016226359.1:0-1348 GCF_001687245.7 Rhagoletis zephyria
ACAACTGTAAAATGCATTCTGCCAATATAGTAAACGATTAGGTTTTTTTTATTTTATTCACAAAATTATTGTTATGCTGTATTTTTTTTTTGTGTCTCTTACTACCAAGTCAGACACAAATATTTATAGGAAACGGCACCGCCTGACCTAAACTCGATACTATGTATGTACGTGAAGTGTATTTAGATTAAGCGTCGAATGCAGGTCAGGTCAGCTGGTGGCACTTAAACCACATTGCCGTAATCCAAAAAGCGCTCTCANTATGTTGCATGCCACCACGTTGCAGGCAGTGCGACCGATTACGTTTGGGTCGAGGCCAATTCCAATGTTCCAATTCGCACTCTTCCACCTCCTCTGTTGTCTGTTGTCGTGAACTTTTGATTTTAAAGACGTTTGTTTTGTTTTTATTTATTTTTTTTTTGTTGTGTGGCACTTATAATTACGAATTACTTACTTGGCGTGTTCGTGGTGTTTTAAAGCATTTACTTGGTTGCTGGACTAATTGCGGCAATGGCAATACTTTTGTGAGACGGTATGAATTTATTTACCCATCGAACAATGGAAAATAAATTTTCAAACGTTTGAGAAAATCTTATTTCTCAGTTTGATTTTCAGTATTGTTTATCATTTGAAACTAAAGATTTTCTCAAAGTTTCCGCATTTTTTATCAACTAAAGAATGAGTTGAGAAATATTTGAGACACAAAATTTTTATTTAGCATTTCGTTCCGTTCCTTCTGTGTTAACATGGCACAGATAGACTTCGACATATCAAATGTACCATTTAGTGCCATTTTCACAGTGGTGAGTTAACTCACAACCGGCAGTTCACTTTAAATTTTTGTACTGAAACCTTAGGTAACTGCCGAATGAGAGTTAACTCATCACTGTAAAAGCGGATCTTAGAGTGAGAACGCCATAAACGGTTGTTTGAGATGCATCTGAGAGGTAATGTTTAAGAATTGAGAAAAGGACTGATACTCAAATGCACCTTAAATTCAGATTTAACAAAAATGTTTATTGGGTAGGTAAAATTGTATTTACATATATAGGTACATAGGTGTACATATGCGCATACATAAACATATATACATAGATACATAAGTACACACCTATGCTGTGTAGGAAAGTAAAATAGTACTAATAATAATAAGATTTAGTACGCTGGCACACCTATTTTCGCGATTGCTCGATTTCTTAGACTAACAATTAGATTTGCTTCAGGATTTTTTTCATTTATGTATGTAACGGGTGATTTTTTAAGAGCTTGATAACTTTTTTTTAAAAAAAAACGCAATAAATTTTGAAGATAATTTCATTTAAATGTTGACCGCGGCTGCGTCTTAGGT
>NW_016226360.1:0-1348 GCF_001687245.7 Rhagoletis zephyria
AATTACCTCGCCCTGCGGGTTCTCCTTTCCCTTTTTTCATTTTCTTCATTCAATAATAATAGCGCATATAACGCAATAATTCCCAACATGCTTACCAAAATTACTTCTCTCATCAGCCTGCGAATCAATGAATTTGCTTTACATAAAATATGTATAAACGAGAATTATTTTACTGAATTCCAAAAAGTCACTTGTTAAATTTGAAAAGGCTCAATGGCGCAACTATTTTAAAAATTCCTGCCGCTTCATTTGATATTGCTATCGTTGCGCTAGCGGTGATAGGCTCGATAGTTTTTCGTTTCGATAAATTTACTGGTAATGAATCGAGAACCGCCCATGATGCAAAAAACGTAAATTTACGATTTTACTATCCACATCGCAAGCAGTTTAATCGACGTCAACAGGGCGGCCAGAACATCTAAAAATTTTGATTTTTACTCAAATTTCCCTCAATCGGTTTGTCAAAACCCCCATAGACAACACAAATGGGGATTGCGGTCGAGGAAATAGCCACTAAAACTTCTTCCATATATAAATTATTGTTGTTTTCGCCCACTAATTTTTCATTAAAAAAACGGCCTCAAGCTCAGTAAAATTATTGAATATAGTCGATGAATAACGATTAATAACAACTAAAGAATTTAAAAATTCCCATCCTTATTTTAACAGCAAACACCTGAGAGTTGCCATATTTTATAACAGTTGCGAATTTCAAAAATTGTAGCCTTTTCAAAATCCGTAAATTTATTTGTCAAAAAACCCAATGAAAATAACACATTCGCAGCTATTTTTGCAGTTTTTAGCTAAATATTTATTTGATTTCATACATATTTCAGAAGTTTGCAAACTACCACACAGCAATTGCCGCCTTGCCTTCGCAACTGTTGAGCAGCTGCTAGTTGTTAACACAGGCATGCTTTTGTTCATTGCTTTTTTCACTATTAAACACGCTGGCAGCACAGACGTGGCATATGTAGGGACACGATTTCAAACCGAAAGTATCGATATGGTACTAATTTCAAGTGACGCTGTAAAAATATCGGGCACCTATTAATATCGGAATAAAAAGACTCGATATCCCATACCGAAGGTATTTCTGCCATGAAAAACAGCTGATAAAAAAAAAATCAATCGCCGTTCAGAGTTAGCGTAAAACAGTAGGGACGCCCTTTGTGGCACAACATCAAGGCGCACGCAACAAATCGGTGGAGAATCTCGGCCAAACACTAACATCTTGTGTAAGCGCCAATTTATTATTTTAACACGTAGAGATTGAGGTGTTGGCTTAAAATACCGAGCCCGCTTGTTCAAATCCCGCCACATGCAATCCTAACGATAGTAAAAAATT
>NW_016226361.1:0-1348 GCF_001687245.7 Rhagoletis zephyria
TGTGTGTCCAGACAGCTATAAAACCTTTGCTTTGCAAAGTTCCTATAAAATCTAGACATCAACCTCGTCGGTTGAGAGGTAGATGTCACCCTATGCACTACGATGGCTACAGCGTACATACATATGTACATACATCATCGTTTAAAGTACAAAACAGCATATCAAGAAAATGCAAAACCTCTTATGTGAGGTTGTTAAGATTTTGTAGATGAGAGTAAAGCTGGCCCCATTTTAAAACAGTTCTCTCTTTTATCCCTAATTATCTCTTTTTCTTATGTCCAAGAATCGATATTTTAGTATAAATGGATAAGGGCTTGAAGCATGGAGCTTTCGGTGAGCAAATATCCTGTTTGCTAAAATTTCAAAATCTATGGGAGTGAGAAATATTATTTTCTACGTTTTAGTCCATTTATAAAAGCGTTGTATATTAAAAATTTGTTTAACTTATTTTTATTTTTAAGTGAGCTTGGGCAATCGTTTGTTTATTCCCACCCCTCTCCCATCGTAAACCGTTTTTAGTTAATTAGGGATTTACGTCCATCGAGGTTCTAAAGCATTTTCGCTTATCAATCCAAAATCAACTGTTGAATTATTTTCAAAATGTTTGAATGTTCTGTGAAGAGTTCTTTTACAATTTAGATGTTAACTTAAATACTTACAAAAAATGTTAACCGTTCTTGCAGCGTTTGCACAAACTTATTCAATAACCAGAGATGAAAAGTGGTGTTGTTTCTTACCTAAAAAGAAAATTAGAAAATATTTAAATTAAAATTAATGCAAATCCGTTAAATTAGTTTTACTTGCTAATGTGTAAATCTGCGTACGTATGTATGTATGTGAAATGAATAAACGCTACTCAAACCATTTGCTTCACGGCATCTATTTTTTTTTTACCTAACCCTCCCTCGACTCTTTCAACTTAACTCTGTTGCTCCCCTATTTCACCCTCGCATACAAAATTTTAATGTACATATACTAAATGTTACGCTAATTCGCATTTAATTCACTGCAATAAATGGAAATTGCGATCATTCTTCTTAAGTACTATAATTTCTTCGGCTTCTTCTGCTGCTTGCCAAGACTTTTCCAACTTCTTCTGCGGTGAAATGCTGCACATATAAAAAATTCTCAATTTGCTTTACTCGTAGCTGCGTAATAATTTCTAATTTATTTTTTTCTTGTTGTTGTAATTCAAAAATGTTTATGAAATAAAGAAAATTAAACAACAACAGAAGCTCGTACTGGATTTAGAGGTGAATGGCAGTTTCAAGTCGCAGCAAGCTACAGCGAGTGAACACTGCCATCGTAGACAAAACGTTTTCTCAACCCTAACGAATCGAATTTGCGA
>NW_016226362.1:0-1348 GCF_001687245.7 Rhagoletis zephyria
TTTCAAAAGCTTGCTCACAGGAGTTATCCCATTTAAATTCTAAATTTTTCCTGCTCACACGATTTAAGGGTGTTGCCAGAGAAGCCAAGTCAGGTATAAACCGTCTATAATAGTTTGCAAACGCTACGAATCTACGCACTGCGTCTTTATCGCATGGCTTTGTGTACTTTTTAATGGCTTCTATTTTTGTATCATCTGGCAGTAGACCTCTAGATGAGCACTTGTGTCCTAAGAAAGTTACCTCAGATCGTAGAAAATTACATTTATTTGGGTTAAGTCGCAAGTTGAACTTTCTGCAAGTTTCGAACACTTTTTCTAGATTTTTTAAATGGTCCGCTTCACTGCATCCAATAACGATTACATCGTCGACATACATAAAAGCTTGATTAGGTGGAATACCGGAAAATGCTATAGACATCATTCTTGAAAACGAGTTAGGTGCTACATTAAGACCAAAAGGCAAGACCTTCCAACGGAAAGCTCCCCGATCAGTGCTAAAAGATGTAATATCTCTAGAATTTTTATGTAACGGGATTTGGTGAAAACCAGAATACAGATCCAGAGTTGAAAAATATTTTTCTCTTCCAAGGTTATCTAAAATGTCGTCTATACGTGCTAGCGGAAATTTGTCTGCAATTAGTTTTTTATTTACTGCTCGAAAGTCTACACACATACGGTACGATTTTTGACCTGTTGGATCTTTTTTCAGTACTAAAATTAGAGGACTGTTATAATTGCAGCNTGGATTTACCCAACTTAAATAACCGAAAAACTTCGCATCTAGGTGGAATTACTAAGCTGTCGGTAGTAGTACCGTGCAAAATAGAAACGCTTATCCTTTCTGTCCCCAAACCAATGGTTATGCTATCGTTTGCATAGTTAATTATGCATTTGTTTATTTTTAAAAAGCCTTTTCCGAGTATGCCGTCCGAAGGAATGTTAAAGCTGTCATTTACAACGTGAAGAGTGTGCGGAATGAAAATGTCTGATACTACCAAATTTGTATTTATTGTGCCCAAGGTTTGGACCGTTTCTGATGTTACGCCCGTGATATTAATAATGTTATTGCTGTTTATTGCGGATTTGCTTGTTAGGCTTGAAAATTTTATAAGCGAAATGTCTGCTTGAGAGTCTACTAAAAAAGTGCATTGTTTGTGAGAATCACTACAATTTATTTCCATGA
Organism: Rhagoletis zephyria; assembly: GCF_001687245.7. Lineage (NCBI taxonomy): Eukaryota > Metazoa > Arthropoda > Insecta > Diptera > Tephritidae > Rhagoletis > Rhagoletis zephyria. The sequence goes on from NW_016226362.1 coordinate 1,184, forward strand.
AATCGGAATAGTTGAGATTTAGGCAGTAAATGGATTTTTCGTCTGTAAAGGTCGTTAGTTGTTTAAGTCTAGCTCCCCCAGTGTTCGCGCCTGAGGGGCTTCGGTGTTTAAAGTCCGCAGAATTTCGTGTATTTGAACGCGTTTGATTGTTATTTCTACTGCTTG
>NW_016226363.1:0-1222 GCF_001687245.7 Rhagoletis zephyria
ATTTTCATGCAAATCCATTCAGTCCTTCCCGCATATTAAATAAATTAAAATTTTTTGACAGGTGGCAATTCTTAAAAAAATAGCCTATTAACCAATCTGGCCCATAAGCTATCTGCTTATCAATTTTCATGCACATCCGTTCAGTCGTTTCCGCGTGATGATTTCCCAAACATCCAAACATACAAACTTTCACATTTATAATATTAAAGATAATAAAAAAATTTGAATAGAAAAACATTGCAAATATTAAGCAAAAAACACTGGCACTTTTGATTGCCAGTCTATGTATGTATGTACATATGTGTGTAAACTTTATGCCAAACTATTATTATTTTAAATTGTATTTGCATCTTCATAAAAGGAGAACAAGATAAAAAATTTAACAAAAATTACAAATTAATGAAAATTATGCGAAGATTTACCAAATTTTCGTTTATTTGCTCGCAAAGACAGAGAGACAGAGAGTGTTAATTTAATGAAAGGCGCAAATGTTAAATAACATTTTTTCAAGTACTAATTAGAAGCAGAGAATGTTAATTTAATCAGATTCTATCAGATGCTTATTGACGAAAAAGTTGAAGGTTTGTGTTTTAGATTCTTGAGGAAGTTGCAAAGCACATTTTTTTTGGACGTTAAAGCAGAGAACGTTTATAAATGAGAAGGCGCATTTCCAGTGACCGTTTTTGTTCCGCAGAAATTTTTACAGAGAACATTTATAACTAAGAAGTCGCATTTCTAGTGACCGTTTTTTTCCGCTGAAATTTTGAGTTGTGCGAGCCACGTTCTCTGGTTATAGAAACCTGCATGCAGAGAACTTCTCGTACGTAGCTTTTTAAAGTGGTGGAATTGAAATTTGATGGAAAAGTGAAATCAGAAAACGTATATAAATGTGTGATCAGAGAACGTTTATAAATAAACGTTCTCTGGTGTGATGGTATAAATATCGTAGGGGAAGCAGAGAACGTATATAAAAACGTTATATCAGAGAACGTATATAAATGAGAAGGCGCATTTCCAGTGGACCGTTTTTGTTGCGCAAAAATTTTGGGGTGCAGTCGGCCAAATATACCACACGTCGACGAGTGCACCACTCGACCGACGGTGTCGGTAGAGAAGTGTCGGCTGCCACCATACCAAAAATTTTTCCGTCCCACCACACTTCGAGCAGATCAAAGCAAAATGAAAAAATAAGAACAAAATGGAAAGAGGAACAAAAATCTAA
>NW_016226363.1:1238-1348 GCF_001687245.7 Rhagoletis zephyria
ATTTGCTTGTTTGCCGAAAATATGATATTTGCGTGAAATCGATTTGCTGGTTGCTGGTTGGTAATTTTTTTGTATATATGTAAATTTTGTTCAAGGTACATTGACCCACC
>NW_016226364.1:0-1348 GCF_001687245.7 Rhagoletis zephyria
CTCGGCTGCTCGACGGAGCCAGTGTCTGTTGTGTATCTGACAACTAGTTTGTGATTTTGTATATGCTTGTGTCAGCTAAAGCACACAGCTTGTTTGTAAATTTTGTTTTTGTGTTGTGTGGTGCTGCGGTTTTTCTAGCCGGTTGTTTTGTGTTTTCATTCGCCCATTTACAACTACACCTCCATCTGGATTTATCAATTGTGTGCGATCCCTCTTTGGTCTGCCTTGCAATCTGTGTGTAGAAAGACGGAGAGAGGATACATTTAATTACTTGCTCTTTCAGTTGACTGAATTTTGGCCACTGCTTTCGCTGGACTGATTTTTTGAAGAGATGTTTTTAGTGGCAAAAAATGTACACAATTTGGGGAAATTGAATTTTTCAGTTGTAGAGGGTAAAGTAGGGAGAAAACTCAATTGACTGGTAGTATCTTTGTCCGGTGGATTAAAAAAGTATTCTCTGTTAAAACTGAATTTCATTTCTGAAACCTCGCATACCAACGCAGGGCCAGTAAAAGTAGCAAACTTCTTATTTAACAAAAGTTTAGATTTCAAGACTCCTAACTAGGAGGATTAACTCGGTTTTTCCAAAACGGTTTTTTCTAAAATCTTAATTTTTCGAATATCGAATAAACCGTTTTGTTTTTTATTGGAAAAATCGGTTGTTTTCATTTCATGCAAATCTTGACCACTCATCAAAAGTTTCAACAAATGTGTTAAAATTATATCCTAGGTTATTTGGGAATGAACAATACATCCTTTTTTATTCCAATAAATTAATGTTTATCTTTGTTAATAGTTTTATTGTAATTTTTGGTCACCAATATAAGCATATTCACTGTATGAAAACTATGTAAAATAAGACCGGTTTATCCGGGTTGTTATTAATTTCCAAATCGGTAACCGTTTTTTCACAAATTGGAATTTTTCGAATAAATAGAAAATCGGTTTTGGAAAAAACCGAATAACCGAACACCCTATTCCTAACTAAACTTAAACCCTAAATTTAAATCATTTTCTTTTCTTCTCATTTCAGCAGTTTTATGTGCCCATATTAAACAATTTGCCCATCACTGAACACTCGCCGTAACACATATCAGACAGCTCATATCAAATATTAGATACTTTACCGATTTTGCCGAGGCTATTTGTACGCCGAGTACGCTGCTGGGTCTTGTCAGCTTATTCCACTTTGAGACACAGTCATTCAACCGAACGCGACTGTTGTATTCGCGTCATCATCATCGCCATCCACAGTATCATTGCCAACGGTCGCATACCTCCCACCGTCACCGAGTAAGTGATACTAATAGCCACACATTGACGGCTGTGCTGCCGCGGCGTGCGACGC
>NW_016226365.1:0-1348 GCF_001687245.7 Rhagoletis zephyria
ACTTGTTGGCGTCACAATGCATTCGCCGCTTGTGGGAGCAGCTGCATCCGCATCAGCTTTTAAATTACAACAATTGGCAGCGGCTGATGTGGGATTAGTACCAGCGCATACGCAATCTGATAGCCTTGGTTTGCAGCCCTTCATAATAGGTTACTTCAATGGTCCCGATTTGATGACGAAAATGAAAAAGAGTTCCACAAAACAACATAAACGTCGAGAGCGTCATGTTGACGCCTTTGGACATAAACCGCCGCCAGCATTGTCGCGTTTTACACATCCGGAGGCAATCTACGAGCAACCAAAAGCTTGTGAGCGCCGCAATTTTACATTGGATTTTAAATATTTGGGCATGGAGAAATCCGTTATTGCTCCAAAGACTTTCGAAGCTTACTTTTGCTTGGGTGAATGCAACTTCCCCTTGGGTACGCCCATGAATAATGCTACTAATCATGCAATTGTACAGACATTGATGCATCTGAAGCGACCAAATCTACCCAAACCATGTTGTGTGCCGATTAAGCTGGCCTCTATATCAATACTCTACTCCGTTAATGAGGATAGCGTAAATTTGATGCGTTTTTCGCAAATTGTCGCCAAGGAATGTGGATGCCGTTGAAGATGGGAAATATAAAATTATATTAATTTAAAATAATGTGGATGAAGNCCTTGCTTAAAAATATGTTCTAAAGATGAAGTTTAAGTATGTGCGTGTGTGCAAACATATAAAAATGAATTAACAACAATTTGCTTGGTCTGATTGTCCTTGGGGTAAGAATACTCAAAGTATAAATTGAAACAAGGTCCTAAACTTCGTAGAACTGCTAATATATACATAATTTGGAAAACTCAGGCAAAACAATTAAATAATTTAATTTCGTGACTTCTTCCGATATAAGATTGTTTTCATTTAAGTTCTGCAGTCTAGAAATCATGAGAAGATTATCAACATATCCAGAAAATTTCACTAGTTCTTCAAATCTAAAAGTATCAACCGTTTGTTGTTGTTGTTGTTGTAGCAGCATACAAATTCCCCAGACTTTTTGGGGAGTGTTGCTGGAGTGACAGTTCTTGGCCAGATATAAATCTGGGTCGTTCCGGTTACGTAGACCCGACTGTCGTGGGAACGGTATCAACCGTTTCATCATCAGCTGTGAACATATGTACATATACTGCCTTTCGAATATTCGAATTGTTTTAAGTTCTTGTAGGTTTATGAGTACCAAGAGTAAAATCATTCAATAACTATAACAATTTTATAGACCTAAGAATAAGAATTGCACTTTCAAATTGAACTAAGCTCAAAAAGGCACTAGCGCAGAAAAGTTTGTAACATAAAATACGAACTAGT
>NW_016226366.1:0-1348 GCF_001687245.7 Rhagoletis zephyria
CTCCTCCTCCTCCTCCTCCTCCTCACTAAAGGTTGAATCCAGTTTAGTCGAACTCTGGTGTGTTTGTTTGATTGGCGTCGGCGGAGACTGATGCAAAAAGTAAAAATTGATAGTGAATGACAGCGATGAAAAAGATGAGTTTTACTAATTGATTTATTATTTCAAAAGTTGGCAAATAAACAAAAAAAGCTTGGAGTTTTTCAGAACGAAAGTAACTGAAAATGTTGAAAATGTGCCGACCTGTGCCCGAAACACACACAGACCTTATTTATTGTTGATTGTTATCTGTCTTTGATAATCCACAACAACAAAAACTGCCTGATAAAGAAAAGTCATAGTCATAGAAACAGCAGTTCTGTAGCTTATTTAAAAATCTTCGATTCTCTACATTTTGCCGTCTTTCTAAGCCATTCGCTTGTAGACCCGAAAGCAGGAAACGTCGTTGGCGATGGAGGTCTAATAAGGAGAAAACATCAAAATCGAAACAGAAGCAAAACAAAACAAAGTCTAACTTAAAACCTCAGCAAAACACAACGGAAAATTCCCAATCCCACTCACCACCCGAATCTCATCGCCGGCAAACTCGCGAATGTACTTGATCACCAGGCTGCCATCGGTCTGCGTCTGAATGAACTTATTGCCCTGCTGCTCCACCGTGCTCTTCACCACCTTCCCGTCCAGCCGTTGCTCGTCGAACTCCTCATTCAACTTGAAGGTGGTAGTGGCGCGGGTGAATGGAGCGCTAGTGGTGATGGTGATGTTGTTGTTCTCATCTCGGGTAATGTCCAACACCGGGTAGCTGGCGTTGGCGAGCTTCCGCTTGATCATGCCGATGCCTGGAGTGAAAGAAGAATGAAAAAAAATGGTTCAAGGTCATCGGTTTAAAATTACTTCGAAAATCGCTTACCANACCAATCTCTCTGAGGAAGCCGTCAAAGTTTTCGCTGGTGGCCAGCTTGAAGCGGCCTAGGTAGCTGTCCTTGACATTGTTTTCCGGCTGTTTTGATGATGAAGTCGTCGTCGCTGCAGCTGAAGAACTCTTTTGCTCGGTGGTGGCCATGATGATGATTCTACTTTCTGATTCTAAACACTTTAGTTGGTCATTCAAAAAGAAAGGGACTATATCACAATTTGAAAAGTTACTGCTACAAACTACTGACGATCACGGATTGAACTTGTACAAAAGATGTTTTTTGTTGAAAAACTGAGAATTCGTTGAATTTTTCTCAAACAGCCTCACAAACACAGCAAACACACTAATTTACACCGCACCACTTTTCGACCACCAATCACTTCGATGGTGAGAGCTCAAATGACAGGTGAGCGCTGGCGTGGTGGTGCCCTTGCC